>NW_027328742.1:12320770-12419197 GCF_048564905.1 Vicugna pacos | reverse complement strand
ATTGAAGTCTCCTTGTCAGCCAGGTCATGGGAGGCTGGGGAGGTTCGGTCAGGGGCTGCAGAGAGGAGGCGGGGCTGCCCTAGAAGCCCGAGGATTTGCTCCCATGATCCCTTGGCCTGGCCTGGGGTCGGACTCTGATACCCCAGGTTCCCTGGCTGCACGCCTAGGTGTTGGATGCCTCCCAGGAGGCAGGCGCGGTGCGCTGAGGGGATGGTGGCCCGGGGCGGGGAAGGGGAGGCTGCAGAGAGGTCAGCAGCGGTGGCGAGGGCTGCCCAGGTAAGCCTGTGGATTTCCTCTGGTGAGCCCTCAGCTTGCTCAGGGGGCGCCCTGTGCTACGCCAGGTTCACTGGGTGCACATGTCCGTGTTGTCCGGCTCCCGGGATGCTGGCGCGGTGTGCTCAGGGGGCAGTGGTGGTGGCGGGGTCTGGGGCGGCTGCAGAGAGGGCGGGCGGCAGCGTGGGGCGGGGGCTGCCAAGGCAATCCTGTGCATTTCCTCGCGTGTCCCCCTCAGCCTGCTCTGGGGGCGGTCTCTGCTGCCCCAGGGTCCCTGGAGGCTTGTCCTCAGGTGATCCTGCTCCTGAGAGGTGGGCGTGGTGCAGTCAATGTGCAGGGGCGGGGGCAGCGACAGGGACGGAGACAGAGACAGCGACAGAGACAGCGACAGAGACAGCGGGCAACGGGAGCAAGTACCTGGCTAGTAGTATGGGTCAGCCCCAATCCTGCCATCTCCAGCTCTGCTGCTGCCACTGCCGCCGCCCCGCCCCCCTGGCCATAGCCGGCCTGCCTCCCAGGGGCAGGCTGACAGGGGGAAACTCCTTCCAGGAAGCTCTGGCAGCAGAGGCCAGGCGGCGGGGGAAGTGGGAGCAAGTGGACTTGCTCTCCCAGGACAGCCGCCCTGTCCCGCCTCCGCCGCCTCCGCCGCCACCCTCACTACCACTACCACTGCCACTGCCACTGCTGCCCGCTGTCCATCCCGGGGGCCGAGGGCCGGGCTAAGGCTGCACCCTCCCTCCCCGCACCAGCATCAAGCAGCCAAGGCCCACTGGCGAGCGGTGTGCAGCTCGGGACCACCTATCCCATGGGCTCTGAGGAGGCATTGGGCTTCGGGGTGGGATGGGGGCGTGGGGGTGGGGCTGGGAATTGGAATGGCCTCAAGCCCCGCCCACCCGGCCGCCGGGGCCGCGCCCCTGGGAGCCAGGACTGCGTGCCTGCCGTGGGCCCGGGGCATCCCTGTCTAGCGGCTGTCGCCGTGGTGATCGGAGCCCGGAGCGCCCGGCTCTCGCGAGGAGAGGGCTGAGGGGGTCATCTGGGGTAGGGGTGCACTCCGGGTGTGCGGCGATCTGGCGATGAGGGCGGACAGGGTGAGGGGGAGGGGTTGCTGGGAGCGGAAGTGACCCGGCTGAAGGGTGGGGGCTCATTCCTAGGTGAAGGGTTAGGGGAGTATCTCCGGACGGTGGGGGGACCTGGGGTGAGGCCCTTGGGGTGAGCGCGGTTTACAGGGGCTGTAGCTTAGGACCAAGTGGGGCGCAGACCTGGGGCGGGATTTGGGTGTGAGGAGAAGCAGCTTTGTCTCGGGGGTGCAGTGGATCGGGGACCGGGCGTGGCAGGGGGTGGGGAGGCATTGAGTGGGTGGGGGGTCGGCGAGCAGTGGTAGCGGGGCTGGTGGGGTGAGGCCTGGCCCTGGGCCCGTGGTGGTCCTACTTGGGGGCCGGGACCCTGGAGGAGGGCGTGGGGGGCCGCGTTGGTGTTGGGGACCCGGCCAGCCCTGGCCGCGGGCTGGGCTCGCCCCACCGCCCCACCGCCCCACCGCCCCACCGCCCGAAGCTCCACCGGCCCACCGCCCGGCCCCACTCGCAGCATCCCTACTGCTGGAGTCGCAGCCAAGCCTCCATGCTGCTGTCAGGCGGGCGGAGGGGGAGGGGCGCTGAAAGCTGCTCGTGCGCGCGCGCGCACGGTCGCCAGGACGCCAGGGCGCTGGGGCGCGCCCAGAACGTGAGGAAGCTGGGCGGGAGCTGGGTGCTCCTGGACCAGCTCCCGGAGGAGGAAGGCTGCCTGGGGTGTCGGCCTCCCGCCGCTTGCTGTCGCCTCTGCTGCCGTCGCGAGCCTGGTAAGGGGGCGCTGGTGGGGGCGCGCAGGTCGGGGAGTCGGCGGGTGAGGCCTGGGCTGTGCAGTTGGGGAGGCGCCCGGGGGTGGGGGGAGGGGTGCGTCGGTGGGGTCCAGGCCGCGCGTCCAGGTTGGGACCGTGAGGCGGGTCCTGGGGCCCCCCGGCCTGGTTGGGGTGCCTTCCTCCCCCTCCTTAGTACTGGCTGAACCGCGTGGCTTTCTTGGCCGCCGCTCCCAGGCGGCTTTGGCAAAGTGGGAGCAGCCCCGGGAGATGGGAGGGCGCTGTCGGCCCCGGGCCAGCCGAGACTGGCCCTCAGGCCTTGCGAGGCCTTGCGAGGCCTTCCCGCGCGGGTGGCCCTGCCCTGGGAGTGGAGGCCGCCCCGGACCCTGTGGGGCACAGGCGAGCTGGGGCAGAAGCAGGGGCGAGGCCGGGCCTTTGGGAGCTTGTTGGCCTCCCCCCGAGATCCAAAGCTTCTGACCAGTGTATTTTCCGTCTTTTGAGGACTCTCCCTCCTGTTTTGCACAGTGGCTGCAGCAAACGACATTCCCACCGACAGTGTAGGAGGGATCCCTTTTCTCCACAGCCTCTGTAGCCTTGGTCCTGTGTGGGCTTTGGAATGATGGCCACTCTAACTGGGGTGAGATGCCACCTCATTGTAGTTTTGCCTTGTATTCCTCGGATAATTAGCAACCTTGAGCCTGTTTTGTCATGTGCCTCTCATTGGTCGCTGGTGGGTCTTCGCTGGAGAATTGCTTCCTGAGGTCGTCTTCTGCCCATTTTTGGATTGGGTCGTCTTCTGTCCGTTGAGTCGGATGAGCTGTTTGGATATGGTGGAAATGAACCCCTAGTCAGTCTCATGTTTGGCAAAGATTGTCTCCCATTTCGTAGGCCGTGGTTTAGTTCTGCTTCTGGTTTCCTTTGGTGTGCCAAAGCTGATGAATTCAGTTTGCTCCCGTTTGTGTTTGTATTTTTGCTGAGTTTTCTGTTGCTTGGGGAGACTACCCTAGGAGAAAATGGGTGAGGTGTACGTGGGATACTGTTTGGCCTACGTTTCCTACCGAGAGGTGTGTGGTGTCTTGTCTTACGTTTAAGTGTCTAAGCCATTTTGAATTTATTTCTGCGTATGCTGGGGCTGTACGCCCAGGGGCCGGGATTGGGGTAGGGGGCGGGGCGGCTGCAGAGAGGGCAGCAGCGAAGGACGCGAGCTGCCCAGGCAAGCCTGTGGATTTCCTCCCGAGTCCCCCTCAGCCAGCTCTCTGGGCGCCTTCTTCTGCCTCAGGGTGGCATCTGACATCTCTCCAGGTCAATGGAGTCCCGGGAGGCTTCCTCCAATACACAGAGAGACAGGCATATAAATAGGCAGACACGCTAGTCTCTTTCTTTGTTATTAACAGATAGATGCACTAACCTCGTCCTCCTCCTCCATTACATAGGTACACAGATACATACATACAAAGACAGACAGGCACACACCAACACACACACACACACACACACACACACACACAAACAGAAGCCCCCTCCTACTCCTCAGTTAGGTAGGTAGATGGACACACCAATCTCCTCCTCCATGAAATAGATGGTCAGAGAGATACACACACACAGCAGCCTCCTCTTCCTCCTCAATCAGGTAGGTAAGTAGATAGACACACTAGCCTCCTGCTCTAGTAGATAAAGAAACACCCAGACAGACTGAGAGACAGACACACTCACCTCCTCCAATAGAAAGACACTTAGACGAACACAGTAGCCTCCTCCTACTTCATTAGGTGCGTATGCAGACAGACAGACGGAAAGTCACGCTAGCTTCCTCCACCTCCTCCTCCATTAGATAGACAAATACAGAAATGGACAGACCCACACACACACTTACACACACACACACACACTACACTCCTTCTCCTCCTCAATTAGGTAGATAGACAAACACACTAGCCTCCTCTGCCTCCTCCATTGCTTAGATAGATTGTCAGAGAGATAGATAGGCCGAGAGATAGACATACTAGCCTCCTCTTCCTCCATTACATAGACACACAGAGACACACAGACATAGACTAGCCTCTCCCCTCCTCCAACAGATAGATAGACAGCCAGGCAGCCAGGCAGCCAGGCAGGCAGGCAGGCAGGCAGGCAGGCAGACGGACAGACACACTCACTACAGGCGGAGTGCAGTCAGGGGACAGTGATGGGGACAGGGTCCGGGGACTGGGGTGCCCCTGGTGAGCCAGAGGATTTTCTCCCATGTCCCCAACGGCCTAGCCTGGGGGCGACCGCCGCTCTCCCACGTTCCTCAGACTGAAGCCATTTAATCAGCCTGCTCTTGGGAGCGGGCGTGGTGCGGTCAGTGAAAGAGGTCAGTGGTGGAGGGGCCGGAGGCACTGCGGCTAAGGGGGCTGCCCTGGCGAGTTGGCAAGTTTCCTCCCATCTCCCCCTCTCCTTGGCCTGGGGACAGCCTCTGCCACCCCAGGTTTGCGGGATTGAAGTCTCCTTGTCAGCCAGGTCATGGGAGGCTGGGGAGGTTCAGTCAGGGGCTTCAGAGAGGAGGCGGGGCTGCCCTAGAAGCCCGAGGATTTGCTCCCATGATCCCTTGGCCTGGCCTGGGGTCGGACTCTGATACCCCAGGTTCCCTGGCTGGACGCCTAGGTGTTGGATGCCTCCCAGGAGGCAGGCGCGGTGCGCTGAGGGGATGGTGGCCCGGGGCGGGTAAGGGGAGGCTGCAGAGAGGTCAGCAGCGGTGGCGAGGGCTGCCCAGGTAAGCCTGTGGATTTCCTCTGGTGAGCCCTCAGCTTGCTCAGGGGGCGCCCTGTGCTACGCCAGGTTCACTGGGTGCACATGTCCGTGTTGTCCGGCTCCCGGGATGCTGGCGCGGTGTGCTCAGGGGGCAGTGGTGGTGGCGGGGTCTGGGGCGGCTGCAGAGAGGGCGGGCGGCAGCGTGGGGCGGGGGCTGCCAAGGCAATCCTGTGCATTTCCTCGCGTGTCCCCCTCAGCCTGCTCTGGGGGCGGTCTCTGCTGCCCCAGGGTCCCTGGAGGCTTGTCCTCAGGTGATCCTGCTCCTGAGAGGTGGGCGTGGTGCAGTCAATGTGCAGGGGCGGGGGCAGCGACAGGGACGGAGACAGAGACAGCGACAGAGACAGCGACAGAGACAGCGGGCAATGGGAGCAAGTACCTGGCTAGTAGTATGGGTCAGCCCCAATCCTGCCATCTCCAGCTCTGCTGCTGCCACTGCCGCCGCCCCGCCCCCCTGGCCATAGCCGGCCTGCCTCCCAGGGGCAGGCTGACAGGGGGAAACTCCTTCCAGGAAGCTCTGGCAGCAGAGGCCAGGCGGCGGGGGAAGTGGGAGCAAGTGGACTTGCTCTCCCAGGACAGCCGCCCTGTCCCGCCTCCGCCGCCTCCGCCGCCACCCTCACTACCACTACCACTGCCACTGCCACTGCTGCCCGCTGTCCATCCCGGGGGCCGAGGGCCGGGCTAAGGCTGCACCCTCCCTCCCCGCACCAGCATCAAGCAGCCAAGGCCCACTGGCGAGCGGTGTGCAGCTCGGGACCACCTATCCCATGGGCTCTGAGGAGGCATTGGGCTTCGGGGTGGGATGGGGGCGTGGGGGTGGGGCTGGGAATTGGAATGGCCTCAAGCCCCGCCCACCCGGCCGCCGGGGCCGCGCCCCTGGGAGCCAGGACTGCGTGCCTGCCGTGGGCCCGGGGCATCCCTGTCTAGCGGCTGTCGCCGTGGTGATCGGAGCCCGGAGCGCCCGGCTCTCGCGAGGAGAGGGCTGAGGGGGTCATCTGGGGTAGGGGTGCACTCCGGGTGTGCGGCGATCTGGCGATGAGGGCGGACAGGGTGAGGGGGAGGGGTTGCTGGGAGCGGAAGTGACCCGGCTGAAGGGTGGGGGCTCATTCCTAGGTGAAGGGTTAGGGGAGTATCTCCGGACGGTGGGGGGACCTGGGGTGAGGCCCTTGGGGTGAGCGCGGTTTACAGGGGCTGTAGCTTAGGACCAAGTGGGGCGCAGACCTGGGGCGGGATTTGGGTGTGAGGAGAAGCAGCTTTGTCTCGGGGGTGCAGTGGATCGGGGACCGGGCGTGGCAGGGGGTGGGGAGGCATTGAGTGGGTGGGGGGTCGGCGAGCAGTGGTAGCGGGGCTGGTGGGGTGAGGCCTGGCCCTGGGCCCGTGGTGGTCCTACTTGGGGGCCGGGACCCTGGAGGAGGGCGTGGGGGGCCGCGTTGGTGTTGGGGACCCGGCCAGCCCTGGCCGCGGGCTGGGCTCGCCCCACCGCCCCACCGCCCCACCGCCCCACCGCCCGAAGCTCCACCGGCCCACCGCCCGGCCCCACTCGCAGCATCCCTACTGCTGGAGTCGCAGCCAAGCCTCCATGCTGCTGTCAGGCGGGCGGAGGGGGAGGGGCGCTGAAAGCTGCTCGTGCGCGCGCGCGCACGGTCGCCAGGACGCCAGGGCGCTGGGGCGCGCCCAGAACGTGAGGAAGCTGGGCGGGAGCTGGGTGCTCCTGGACCAGCTCCCGGAGGAGGAAGGCTGCCTGGGGTGTCGGCCTCCCGCCGCTTGCTGTCGCCTCTGCTGCCGTCGCGAGCCTGGTAAGGGGGCGCTGGTGGGGGCGCGCAGGTCGGGGAGTCGGCGGGTGAGGCCTGGGCTGTGCAGTTGGGGAGGCGCCCGGGGGTGGGGGGAGGGGTGCGTCGGTGGGGTCCAGGCCGCGCGTCCAGGTTGGGACCGTGAGGCGGGTCCTGGGGCCCCCCGGCCTGGTTGGGGTGCCTTCCTCCCCCTCCTTAGTACTGGCTGAACCGCGTGGCTTTCTTGGCCGCCGCTCCCAGGCGGCTTTGGCAAAGTGGGAGCAGCCCCGGGAGATGGGAGGGCGCTGTCGGCCCCGGGCCAGCCGAGACTGGCCCTCAGGCCTTGCGAGGCCTTGCGAGGCCTTCCCGCGCGGGTGGCCCTGCCCTGGGAGTGGAGGCCGCCCCGGACCCTGTGGGGCACAGGCGAGCTGGGGCAGAAGCAGGGGCGAGGCCGGGCCTTTGGGAGCTTGTTGGCCTCCCCCCGAGATCCAAAGCTTCTGACCAGTGTATTTTCCGTCTTTTGAGGACTCTCCCTCCTGTTTTGCACAGTGGCTGCAGCAAACGACATTCCCACCGACAGTGTAGGAGGGATCCCTTTTCTCCACAGCCTCTGTAGCCTTGGTCCTGTGTGGGCTTTGGAATGATGGCCACTCTAACTGGGGTGAGATGCCACCTCATTGTAGTTTTGCCTTGTATTCCTCGGATAATTAGCAACCTTGAGCCTGTTTTGTCATGTGCCTCTCATTGGTCGCTGGTGGGTCTTCGCTGGAGAATTGCTTCCTGAGGTCGTCTTCTGCCCATTTTTGGATTGGGTCGTCTTCTGTCCGTTGAGTCGGATGAGCTGTTTGGATATGGTGGAAATGAACCCCTAGTCAGTCTCATGTTTGGCAAAGATTGTCTCCTATTTCGTAGGCCGTGGTTTAGTTCTGCTTCTGGTTTCCTTTGGTGTGCCAAAGCTGATGAATTCAGTTTGCTCCCGTTTGTGTTTGTATTTTTGCTGAGTTTTCTGTTGCTTGGGGAGACTACCCTAGGAGAAAATGGGTGAGGTGTACGTGGGATACTGTTTGGCCTACGTTTCCTACCGAGAGGTGTGTGGTGTCTTGTCTTACGTTTAAGTGTCTAAGCCATTTTGAATTTATTTCTGCGTATGCTGGGGCTGTACGCCCAGGGGCCGGGATTGGGGTAGGGGGCGGGGCGGCTGCAGAGAGGGCAGCAGCGAAGGACGCGAGCTGCCCAGGCAAGCCTGTGGATTTCCTCCCGAGTCCCCCTCAGCCAGCTCTCTGGGCGCCTTCTTCTGCCTCAGGGTGGCATCTGACATCTCTCCAGGTCAATGGAGTCCCGGGAGGCTTCCTCCAATACACAGAGAGACAGGCATATAAATAGGCAGACACGCTAGTCTCTTTCTTTGTTATTAACAGATAGATGCACTAACCTCGTCCTCCTCCTCCATTACATAGGTACACAGATACATACATACAAAGACAGACAGGCACACACCAACACACACACACACACACACACACACACACACACACACAAACAGAAGCCCCCTCCTACTCCTCAGTTAGGTAGGTAGATGGACACACCAATCTCCTCCTCCATGAAATAGATGGTCAGAGAGATACACACACACAGCAGCCTCCTCTTCCTCCTCAATCAGGTAGGTAAGTAGATAGACACACTAGCCTCCTGCTCTAGTAGATAAAGAAACACCCAGACAGACTGAGAGACAGACACACTCACCTCCTCCAATAGAAAGACACTTAGACGAACACAGTAGCCTCCTCCTACTTCATTAGGTGCGTATGCAGACAGACAGACGGAAAGTCACGCTAGCTTCCTCCACCTCCTCCTCCATTAGATAGACAAATACAGAAATGGACAGACCCACACACACACTTACACACACACACACACACACACTACACTCCTTCTCCTCCTCAATTAGGTAGATAGACAAACACACTAGCCTCCTCTGCCTCCTCCATTGCTTAGATAGATTGTCAGAGAGATAGATAGGCCGAGAGATAGACATACTAGCCTCCTCTTCCTCCATTACATAGACACACAGAGACACACAGACATAGACTAGCCTCTCCCCTCCTCCAACAGATAGATAGACAGCCAGGCAGCCAGGCAGCCAGGCAGGCAGGCAGGCAGGCAGGCAGGCAGACGGACAGACACACTCACTACAGGCGGAGTGCAGTCAGGGGACAGTGATGGGGACAGGGTCCGGGGACTGGGGTGCCCCTGGTGAGCCAGAGGATTTTCTCCCATGTCCCCAACGGCCTAGCCTGGGGGCGACCGCCGCTCTCCCACGTTCCTCAGACTGAAGCCATTTAATCAGCCTGCTCTTGGGAGCGGGCGTGGTGCGGTCAGTGAAAGAGGTCAGTGGTGGAGGGGCCGGAGGCACTGCGGCTAAGGGGGCTGCCCTGGCGAGTTGGCAAGTTTCCTCCCATCTCCCCCTCTCCTTGGCCTGGGGACAGCCTCTGCCACCCCAGGTTTGCGGGATTGAAGTCTCCTTGTCAGCCAGGTCATGGGAGGCTGGGGAGGTTCAGTCAGGGGCTTCAGAGAGGAGGCGGGGCTGCCCTAGAAGCCCGAGGATTTGCTCCCATGATCCCTTGGCCTGGCCTGGGGTCGGACTCTGATACCCCAGGTTCCCTGGCTGGACGCCTAGGTGTTGGATGCCTCCCAGGAGGCAGGCGCGGTGCGCTGAGGGGATGGTGGCCCGGGGCGGGTAAGGGGAGGCTGCAGAGAGGTCAGCAGCGGTGGCGAGGGCTGCCCAGGTAAGCCTGTGGATTTCCTCTGGTGAGCCCTCAGCTTGCTCAGGGGGCGCCCTGTGCTACGCCAGGTTCACTGGGTGCACATGTCCGTGTTGTCCGGCTCCCGGGATGCTGGCGCGGTGTGCTCAGGGGGCAGTGGTGGTGGCGGGGTCTGGGGCGGCTGCAGAGAGGGCGGGCGGCAGCGTGGGGCGGGGGCTGCCAAGGCAATCCTGTGCATTTCCTCGCGTGTCCCCCTCAGCCTGCTCTGGGGGCGGTCTCTGCTGCCCCAGGGTCCCTGGAGGCTTGTCCTCAGGTGATCCTGCTCCTGAGAGGTGGGCGTGGTGCAGTCAATGTGCAGGGGCGGGGGCAGCGACAGGGACGGAGACAGAGACAGCGACAGTGACAGCGACAGAGACAGCGGGCAATGGGAGCAAGTACCTGGCTAGTAGTATGGGTCAGCCCCAATCCTGCCATCTCCAGCTCTGCTGCTGCCACTGCCGCCGCCCCGCCCCCCTGGCCATAGCCGGCCTGCCTCCCAGGGGCAGGCTGACAGGGGGAAACTCCTTCCAGGAAGCTCTGGCAGCAGAGGCCAGGCGGCGGGGGAAGTGGGAGCAAGTGGACTTGCTCTCCCAGGACAGCCGCCCTGTCCCGCCTCCGCCGCCTCCGCCGCCACCCTCACTACCACTACCACTGCCACTGCCACTGCTGCCCGCTGTCCATCCCGGGGGCCGAGGGCCGGGCTAAGGCTGCACCCTCCCTCCCCGCACCAGCATCAAGCAGCCAAGGCCCACTGGCGAGCGGTGTGCAGCTCGGGACCACCTATCCCATGGGCTCTGAGGAGGCATTGGGCTTCGGGGTGGGATGGGGGCGTGGGGGTGGGGCTGGGAATTGGAATGGCCTCAAGCCCCGCCCACCCGGCCGCCGGGGCCGCGCCCCTGGGAGCCAGGACTGCGTGCCTGCCGTGGGCCCGGGGCATCCCTGTCTAGCGGCTGTCGCCGTGGTGATCGGAGCCCGGAGCGCCCGGCTCTCGCGAGGAGAGGGCTGAGGGGGTCATCTGGGGTAGGGGTGCACTCCGGGTGTGCGGCGATCTGGCGATGAGGGCGGACAGGGTGAGGGGGAGGGGTTGCTGGGAGCGGAAGTGACCCGGCTGAAGGGTGGGGGCTCATTCCTAGGTGAAGGGTTAGGGGAGTATCTCCGGACGTTGGGGGGACCTGGGGTGAGGCCCTTGGGGTGAGCGCGGTTTACAGGGGCTGTAGCTTAGGACCAAGTGGGGCGCAGACCTGGGGCGGGATTTGGGTGTGAGGAGAAGCAGCTTTGTCTCGGGGGTGCAGTGGATCGGGGACCGGGCGTGGCAGGGGGTGGGGAGGCATTGAGTGGGTGGGGGGTCGGCGAGCAGTGGTAGCGGGGCTGGTGGGGTGAGGCCTGGCCCTGGGCCCGTGGTGGTCCTACTTGGGGGCCGGGACCCTGGAGGAGGGCGTGGGGGGCCGCGTTGGTGTTGGGGACCCGGCCAGCCCTGGCCGCGGGCTGGGCTCGCCCCACCGCCCCACCGCCCCACCGCCCGAAGCTCCACCGGCCCACCGCCCGGCCCCACTCGCAGCATCCCTACTGCTGGAGTCGCAGCCAAGCCTCCATGCTGCTGTCAGGCGGGCGGAGGGGGAGGGGCGCTGAAAGCTGCTCGTGCGCGCGCGCGCACGGTCGCCAGGACGCCAGGGCGCTGGGGCGCGCCCAGAACGTGAGGAAGCTGGGCGGGAGCTGGGTGCTCCTGGACCAGCTCCCGGAGGAGGAAGGCTGCCTGGGGTGTCGGCCTCCCGCCGCTTGCTGTCGCCTCTGCTGCCGTCGCGAGCCTGGTAAGGGGGCGCTGGTGGGGGCGCGCAGGTCGGGGAGTCGGCGGGTGAGGCCTGGGCTGTGCAGTTGGGGAGGCGCCCGGGGGTGGGGGGAGGGGTGCGTCGGTGGGGTCCAGGCCGCGCGTCCAGGTTGGGACCGTGAGGCGGGTCCTGGGGCCCCCCGGCCTGGTTGGGGTGCCTTCCTCCCCCTCCTTAGTACTGGCTGAACCGCGTGGCTTTCTTGGCCGCCGCTCCCAGGCGGCTTTGGCAAAGTGGGAGCAGCCCCGGGAGATGGGAGGGCGCTGTCGGCCCCGGGCCAGCCGAGACTGGCCCTCAGGCCTTGCGAGGCCTTGCGAGGCCTTCCCGCGCGGGTGGCCCTGCCCTGGGAGTGGAGGCCGCCCCGGACCCTGTGGGGCACAGGCGAGCTGGGGCAGAAGCAGGGGCGAGGCCGGGCCTTTGGGAGCTTGTTGGCCTCCCCCCGAGATCCAAAGCTTCTGACCAGTGTATTTTCCGTCTTTTGAGGACTCTCCCTCCTGTTTTGCACAGTGGCTGCAGCAAACGACATTCCCACCGACAGTGTAGGAGGGATCCCTTTTCTCCACAGCCTCTGTAGCCTTGGTCCTGTGTGGGCTTTGGAATGATGGCCACTCTAACTGGGGTGAGATGCCACCTCATTGTAGTTTTGCCTTGTATTCCTCGGATAATTAGCAACCTTGAGCCTGTTTTGTCATGTGCCTCTCATTGGTCGCTGGTGGGTCTTCGCTGGAGAATTGCTTCCTGAGGTCGTCTTCTGCCCATTTTTGGATTGGGTCGTCTTCTGTCCGTTGAGTCGGATGAGCTGTTTGGATATGGTGGAAATGAACCCCTAGTCAGTCTCATGTTTGGCAAAGATTGTCTCCTATTTCGTAGGCCGTGGTTTAGTTCTGCTTCTGGTTTCCTTTGGTGTGCCAAAGCTGATGAATTCAGTTTGCTCCCGTTTGTGTTTGTATTTTTGCTGAGTTTTCTGTTGCTTGGGGAGACTACCCTAGGAGAAAATGGGTGAGGTGTACGTGGGATACTGTTTGGCCTACGTTTCCTACCGAGAGGTGTGTGGTGTCTTGTCTTACGTTTAAGTGTCTAAGCCATTTTGAATTTATTTCTGCGTATGCTGGGGCTGTACGCCCAGGGGCCGGGATTGGGGTAGGGGGCGGGGCGGCTGCAGAGAGGGCAGCAGCGAAGGACGCGAGCTGCCCAGGCAAGCCTGTGGATTTCCTCCCGAGTCCCCCTCAGCCAGCTCTCTGGGCGCCTTCTTCTGCCTCAGGGTGGCATCTGACATCTCTCCAGGTCAATGGAGTCCCGGGAGGCTTCCTCCAATACACAGAGAGACAGGCATATAAATAGGCAGACACGCTAGTCTCTTTCTTTGTTATTAACAGATAGATGCACTAACCTCGTCCTCCTCCTCCATTACATAGGTACACAGATACATACATACAAAGACAGACAGGCACACACCAACACACACACACACACACACACACACACACACACACACAAACAGAAGCCCCCTCCTACTCCTCAGTTAGGTAGGTAGATGGACACACCAATCTCCTCCTCCATGAAATAGATGGTCAGAGAGATACACACACACAGCAGCCTCCTCTTCCTCCTCAATCAGGTAGGTAAGTAGATAGACACACTAGCCTCCTGCTCTAGTAGATAAAGAAACACCCAGACAGACTGAGAGACAGACACACTCACCTCCTCCAATAGAAAGACACTTAGACGAACACAGTAGCCTCCTCCTACTTCATTAGGTGCGTATGCAGACAGACAGACGGAAAGTCACGCTAGCTTCCTCCACCTCCTCCTCCATTAGATAGACAAATACAGAAATGGACAGACCCACACACACACTTACACACACACACACACACACACACCACTCCTTCTCCTCCTCAATTAGGTAGATAGACAAACACACTAGCCTCCTCTGCCTCCTCCATTGCTTAGATAGATTGTCAGAGAGATAGATAGGCCGAGAGATAGACATACTAGCCTCCTCTTCCTCCATTACATAGACACACAGAGACACACAGACATAGACTAGCCTCTCCCCTCCTCCAACAGATAGATAGACAGCCAGGCAGCCAGGCAGCCAGGCAGGCAGGCAGGCAGGCAGGCAGGCAGACGGACAGACACACTCACTACAGGCGGAGTGCAGTCAGGGGACAGTGATGGGGACAGGGTCCGGGGACTGGGGTGCCCCTGGTGAGCCAGAGGATTTTCTCCCATGTCCCCAACGGCCTAGCCTGGGGGCGACCGCCGCTCTCCCACGTTCCTCAGACTGAAGCCATTTAATCAGCCTGCTCTTGGGAGCGGGCGTGGTGCGGTCAGTGAAAGAGGTCAGTGGTGGAGGGGCCGGAGGCACTGCGGCTAAGGGGGCTGCCCTGGCGAGTTGGCAAGTTTCCTCCCATCTCCCCCTCTCCTTGGCCTGGGGACAGCCTCTGCCACCCCAGGTTTGCGGGATTGAAGTCTCCTTGTCAGCCAGGTCATGGGAGGCTGGGGAGGTTCAGTCAGGGGCTTCAGAGAGGAGGCGGGGCTGCCCTAGAAGCCCGAGGATTTGCTCCCATGATCCCTTGGCCTGGCCTGGGGTCGGACTCTGATACCCCAGGTTCCCTGGCTGGACGCCTAGGTGTTGGATGCCTCCCAGGAGGCAGGCGCGGTGCGCTGAGGGGATGGTGGCCCGGGGCGGGTAAGGGGAGGCTGCAGAGAGGTCAGCAGCGGTGGCGAGGGCTGCCCAGGTAAGCCTGTGGATTTCCTCTGGTGAGCCCTCAGCTTGCTCAGGGGGCGCCCTGTGCTACGCCAGGTTCACTGGGTGCACATGTCCGTGTTGTCCGGCTCCCGGGATGCTGGCGCGGTGTGCTCAGGGGGCAGTGGTGGTGGCGGGGTCTGGGGCGGCTGCAGAGAGGGCGGGCGGCAGCGTGGGGCGGGGGCTGCCAAGGCAATCCTGTGCATTTCCTCGCGTGTCCCCCTCAGCCTGCTCTGGGGGCGGTCTCTGCTGCCCCAGGGTCCCTGGAGGCTTGTCCTCAGGTGATCCTGCTCCTGAGAGGTGGGCGTGGTGCAGTCAATGTGCAGGGGCGGGGGCAGCGACAGGGACGGAGACAGAGACAGCGACAGAGACAGCGACAGAGACAGCGGGCAATGGGAGCAAGTACCTGGCTAGTAGTATGGGTCAGCCCCAATCCTGCCATCTCCAGCTCTGCTGCTGCCACTGCCGCCGCCCCGCCCCCCTGGCCATAGCCGGCCTGCCTCCCAGGGGCAGGCTGACAGGGGGAAACTCCTTCCAGGAAGCTCTGGCAGCAGAGGCCAGGCGGCGGGGGAAGTGGGAGCAAGTGGACTTGCTCTCCCAGGACAGCCGCCCTGTCCCGCCTCCGCCGCCTCCGCCGCCACCCTCACTACCACTACCACTGCCACTGCCACTGCTGCCCGCTGTCCATCCCGGGGGCCGAGGGCCGGGCTAAGGCTGCACCCTCCCTCCCCGCACCAGCATCAAGCAGCCAAGGCCCACTGGCGAGCGGTGTGCAGCTCGGGACCACCTATCCCATGGGCTCTGAGGAGGCATTGGGCTTCGGGGTGGGATGGGGGCGTGGGGGTGGGGCTGGGAATTGGAATGGCCTCAAGCCCCGCCCACCCGGCCGCCGGGGCCGCGCCCCTGGGAGCCAGGACTGCGTGCCTGCCGTGGGCCCGGGGCATCCCTGTCTAGCGGCTGTCGCCGTGGTGATCGGAGCCCGGAGCGCCCGGCTCTCGCGAGGAGAGGGCTGAGGGGGTCATCTGGGGTAGGGGTGCACTCCGGGTGTGCGGCGATCTGGCGATGAGGGCGGACAGGGTGAGGGGGAGGGGTTGCTGGGAGCGGAAGTGACCCGGCTGAAGGGTGGGGGCTCATTCCTAGGTGAAGGGTTAGGGGAGTATCTCCGGACGGTGGGGGGACCTGGGGTGAGGCCCTTGGGGTGAGCGCGGTTTACAGGGGCTGTAGCTTAGGACCAAGTGGGGCGCAGACCTGGGGCGGGATTTGGGTGTGAGGAGAAGCAGCTTTGTCTCGGGGGTGCAGTGGATCGGGGACCGGGCGTGGCAGGGGGTGGGGAGGCATTGAGTGGGTGGGGGGTCGGCGAGCAGTGGTAGCGGGGCTGGTGGGGTGAGGCCTGGCCCTGGGCCCGTGGTGGTCCTACTTGGGGGCCGGGACCCTGGAGGAGGGCGTGGGGGGCCGCGTTGGTGTTGGGGACCCGGCCAGCCCTGGCCGCGGGCTGGGCTCGCCCCACCGCCCCACCACCCCACCGCCCCACCGCCCGAAGCTCCACCGGCCCACCGCCCGGCCCCACTCGCAGCATCCCTACTGCTGGAGTCGCAGCCAAGCCTCCATGCTGCTGTCAGGCGGGCGGAGGGGGAGGGGCGCTGAAAGCTGCTCGTGCGCGCGCGCGCACGGTCGCCAGGACGCCAGGGCGCTGGGGCGCGCCCAGAACGTGAGGAAGCTGGGCGGGAGCTGGGTGCTCCTGGACCAGCTCCCGGAGGAGGAAGGCTGCCTGGGGTGTCGGCCTCCCGCCGCTTGCTGTCGCCTCTGCTGCCGTCGCGAGCCTGGTAAGGGGGCGCTGGTGGGGGCGCGCAGGTCGGGGAGTCGGCGGGTGAGGCCTGGGCTGTGCAGTTGGGGAGGCGCCCGGGGGTGGGGGGAGGGGTGCGTCGGTGGGGTCCAGGCCGCGCGTCCAGGTTGGGACCGTGAGGCGGGTCCTGGGGCCCCCCGGCCTGGTTGGGGTGCCTTCCTCCCCCTCCTTAGTACTGGCTGAACCGCGTGGCTTTCTTGGCCGCCGCTCCCAGGCGGCTTTGGCAAAGTGGGAGCAGCCCCGGGAGATGGGAGGGCGCTGTCGGCCCCGGGCCAGCCGAGACTGGCCCTCAGGCCTTGCGAGGCCTTGCGAGGCCTTCCCGCGCGGGTGGCCCTGCCCTGGGAGTGGAGGCCGCCCCGGACCCTGTGGGGCACAGGCGAGCTGGGGCAGAAGCAGGGGCGAGGCCGGGCCTTTGGGAGCTTGTTGGCCTCCCCCCGAGATCCAAAGCTTCTGACCAGTGTATTTTCCGTCTTTTGAGGACTCTCCCTCCTGTTTTGCACAGTGGCTGCAGCAAACGACATTCCCACCGACAGTGTAGGAGGGATCCCTTTTCTCCACAGCCTCTGTAGCCTTGGTCCTGTGTGGGCTTTGGAATGATGGCCACTCTAACTGGGGTGAGATGCCACCTCATTGTAGTTTTGCCTTGTATTCCTCGGATAATTAGCAACCTTGAGCCTGTTTTGTCATGTGCCTCTCATTGGTCGCTGGTGGGTCTTCGCTGGAGAATTGCTTCCTGAGGTCGTCTTCTGCCCATTTTTGGATTGGGTCGTCTTCTGTCCGTTGAGTCGGATGAGCTGTTTGGATATGGTGGAAATGAACCCCTAGTCAGTCTCATGTTTGGCAAAGATTGTCTCCTATTTCGTAGGCCGTGGTTTAGTTCTGCTTCTGGTTTCCTTTGGTGTGCCAAAGCTGATGAATTCAGTTTGCTCCCGTTTGTGTTTGTATTTTTGCTGAGTTTTCTGTTGCTTGGGGAGACTACCCTAGGAGAAAATGGGTGAGGTGTACGTGGGATACTGTTTGGCCTACGTTTCCTACCGAGAGGTGTGTGGTGTCTTGTCTTACGTTTAAGTGTCTAAGCCATTTTGAATTTATTTCTGCGTATGCTGGGGCTGTACGCCCAGGGGCCGGGATTGGGGTAGGGGGCGGGGCGGCTGCAGAGAGGGCAGCAGCGAAGGACGCGAGCTGCCCAGGCAAGCCTGTGGATTTCCTCCCGAGTCCCCCTCAGCCAGCTCTCTGGGCGCCTTCTTCTGCCTCAGGGTGGCATCTGACATCTCTCCAGGTCAATGGAGTCCCGGGAGGCTTCCTCCAATACACAGAGAGACAGGCATATAAATAGGCAGACACGCTAGTCTCTTTCTTTGTTATTAACAGATAGATGCACTAACCTCGTCCTCCTCCTCCATTACATAGGTACACAGATACATACATACAAAGACAGACAGGCACACACCAACACACACACACACACACACACACACACACACACACACAAACAGAAGCCCCCTCCTACTCCTCAGTTAGGTAGGTAGATGGACACACCAATCTCCTCCTCCATGAAATAGATGGTCAGAGAGATACACACACACAGCAGCCTCCTCTTCCTCCTCAATCAGGTAGGTAAGTAGATAGACACACTAGCCTCCTGCTCTAGTAGATAAAGAAACACCCAGACAGACTGAGAGACAGACACACTCACCTCCTCCAATAGAAAGACACTTAGACGAACACAGTAGCCTCCTCCTACTTCATTAGGTGCGTATGCAGACAGACAGACGGAAAGTCACGCTAGCTTCCTCCACCTCCTCCTCCATTAGATAGACAAATACAGAAATGGACAGACCCACACACACACTTACACACACACACACACACACACACCACTCCTTCTCCTCCTCAATTAGGTAGATAGACAAACACACTAGCCTCCTCTGCCTCCTCCATTGCTTAGATAGATTGTCAGAGAGATAGATAGGCCGAGAGATAGACATACTAGCCTCCTCTTCCTCCATTACATAGACACACAGAGACACACAGACATAGACTAGCCTCTCCCCTCCTCCAACAGATAGATAGACAGCCAGGCAGCCAGGCAGCCAGGCAGGCAGGCAGGCAGGCAGGCAGGCAGACGGACAGACACACTCACTACAGGCGGAGTGCAGTCAGGGGACAGTGATGGGGACAGGGTCCGGGGACTGGGGTGCCCCTGGTGAGCCAGAGGATTTTCTCCCATGTCCCCAACGGCCTAGCCTGGGGGCGACCGCCGCTCTCCCACGTTCCTCAGACTGAAGCCATTTAATCAGCCTGCTCTTGGGAGCGGGCGTGGTGCGGTCAGTGAAAGAGGTCAGTGGTGGAGGGGCCGGAGGCACTGCGGCTAAGGGGGCTGCCCTGGCGAGTTGGCAAGTTTCCTCCCATCTCCCCCTCTCCTTGGCCTGGGGACAGCCTCTGCCACCCCAGGTTTGCGGGATTGAAGTCTCCTTGTCAGCCAGGTCATGGGAGGCTGGGGAGGTTCAGTCAGGGGCTTCAGAGAGGAGGCGGGGCTGCCCTAGAAGCCCGAGGATTTGCTCCCATGATCCCTTGGCCTGGCCTGGGGTCGGACTCTGATACCCCAGGTTCCCTGGCTGGACGCCTAGGTGTTGGATGCCTCCCAGGAGGCAGGCGCGGTGCGCTGAGGGGATGGTGGCCCGGGGCGGGTAAGGGGAGGCTGCAGAGAGGTCAGCAGCGGTGGCGAGGGCTGCCCAGGTAAGCCTGTGGATTTCCTCTGGTGAGCCCTCAGCTTGCTCAGGGGGCGCCCTGTGCTACGCCAGGTTCACTGGGTGCACATGTCCGTGTTGTCCGGCTCCCGGGATGCTGGCGCGGTGTGCTCAGGGGGCAGTGGTGGTGGCGGGGTCTGGGGCGGCTGCAGAGAGGGCGGGCGGCAGCGTGGGGCGGGGGCTGCCAAGGCAATCCTGTGCATTTCCTCGCGTGTCCCCCTCAGCCTGCTCTGGGGGCGGTCTCTGCTGCCCCAGGGTCCCTGGAGGCTTGTCCTCAGGTGATCCTGCTCCTGAGAGGTGGGCGTGGTGCAGTCAATGTGCAGGGGCGGGGGCAGCGACAGGGACGGAGACAGAGACAGCGACAGTGACAGCGACAGAGACAGCGGGCAATGGGAGCAAGTACCTGGCTAGTAGTATGGGTCAGCCCCAATCCTGCCATCTCCAGCTCTGCTGCTGCCACTGCCGCCGCCCCGCCCCCCTGGCCATAGCCGGCCTGCCTCCCAGGGGCAGGCTGACAGGGGGAAACTCCTTCCAGGAAGCTCTGGCAGCAGAGGCCAGGCGGCGGGGGAAGTGGGAGCAAGTGGACTTGCTCTCCCAGGACAGCCGCCCTGTCCCGCCTCCGCCGCCTCCGCCGCCACCCTCACTACCACTACCACTGCCACTGCCACTGCTGCCCGCTGTCCATCCCGGGGGCCGAGGGCCGGGCTAAGGCTGCACCCTCCCTCCCCGCACCAGCATCAAGCAGCCAAGGCCCACTGGCGAGCGGTGTGCAGCTCGGGACCACCTATCCCATGGGCTCTGAGGAGGCATTGGGCTTCGGGGTGGGATGGGGGCGTGGGGGTGGGGCTGGGAATTGGAATGGCCTCAAGCCCCGCCCACCCGGCCGCCGGGGCCGCGCCCCTGGGAGCCAGGACTGCGTGCCTGCCGTGGGCCCGGGGCATCCCTGTCTAGCGGCTGTCGCCGTGGTGATCGGAGCCCGGAGCGCCCGGCTCTCGCGAGGAGAGGGCTGAGGGGGTCATCTGGGGTAGGGGTGCACTCCGGGTGTGCGGCGATCTGGCGATGAGGGCGGACAGGGTGAGGGGGAGGGGTTGCTGGGAGCGGAAGTGACCCGGCTGAAGGGTGGGGGCTCATTCCTAGGTGAAGGGTTAGGGGAGTATCTCCGGACGTTGGGGGGACCTGGGGTGAGGCCCTTGGGGTGAGCGCGGTTTACAGGGGCTGTAGCTTAGGACCAAGTGGGGCGCAGACCTGGGGCGGGATTTGGGTGTGAGGAGAAGCAGCTTTGTCTCGGGGGTGCAGTGGATCGGGGACCGGGCGTGGCAGGGGGTGGGGAGGCATTGAGTGGGTGGGGGGTCGGCGAGCAGTGGTAGCGGGGCTGGTGGGGTGAGGCCTGGCCCTGGGCCCGTGGTGGTCCTACTTGGGGGCCGGGACCCTGGAGGAGGGCGTGGGGGGCCGCGTTGGTGTTGGGGACCCGGCCAGCCCTGGCCGCGGGCTGGGCTCGCCCCACCGCCCCACCGCCCCACCGCCCGAAGCTCCACCGGCCCACCGCCCGGCCCCACTCGCAGCATCCCTACTGCTGGAGTCGCAGCCAAGCCTCCATGCTGCTGTCAGGCGGGCGGAGGGGGAGGGGCGCTGAAAGCTGCTCGTGCGCGCGCGCGCACGGTCGCCAGGAAGCCAGGGCGCTGGGGCGCGCCCAGAACGTGAGGAAGCTGGGCGGGAGCTGGGTGCTCCTGGACCAGCTCCCGGAGGAGGAAGGCTGCCTGGGGTGTCGGCCTCCCGCCGCTTGCTGTCGCCTCTGCTGCCGTCGCGAGCCTGGTAAGGGGCGCTGGTGGGGGCGCGCAGGTCGGGGAGTCGGCGGGTGAGGCCTGGGCTGTGCAGTTGGGGAGGCGCCCGGGGGTGGGGGGAGGGGTGCGTCGGTGGGGTCCAGGCCGCGCGTCCAGGTTGGGACCGTGAGGCGGGTCCTGGGGCCCCCCGGCCTGGTTGGGGTGCCTTCCTCCCCCTCCTTAGTACTGGCTGAACCGCGTGGCTTTCTTGGCCGCCGCTCCCAGGCGGCTTTGGCAAAGTGGGAGCAGCCCCGGGAGATGGGAGGGCGCTGTCGGCCCCGGGCCAGCCGAGACTGGCCCTCAGGCCTTGCGAGGCCTTGCGAGGCCTTCCCGCGCGGGTGGCCCTGCCCTGGGAGTGGAGGCCGCCCCGGACCCTGTGGGGCACAGGCGAGCTGGGGCAGAAGCAGGGGCGAGGCCGGGCCTTTGGGAGCTTGTTGGCCTCCCCCCGAGATCCAAAGCTTCTGACCAGTGTATTTTCCGTCTTTTGAGGACTCTCCCTCCTGTTTTGCACAGTGGCTGCAGCAAACGACATTCCCACCGACAGTGTAGGAGGGATCCCTTTTCTCCACAGCCTCTGTAGCCTTGGTCCTGTGTGGGCTTTGGAATGATGGCCACTCTAACTGGGGTGAGATGCCACCTCATTGTAGTTTTGCCTTGTATTCCTCGGATAATTAGCAACCTTGAGCCTGTTTTGTCATGTGCCTCTCATTGGTCGCTGGTGGGTCTTCGCTGGAGAATTGCTTCCTAAGGTCGTCTTCTGCCCATTTTTGGATTGGGTCGTCTTCTGTCCGTTGAGTCGGATGAGCTGTTTGGATATGGTGGAAATGAACCCCTAGTCAGTCTCATGTTTGGCAAAGATTGTCTCCTATTTCGTAGGCCGTGGTTTAGTTCTGCTTCTGGTTTCCTTTGGTGTGCCAAAGCTGATGAATTCAGTTTGCTCCCGTTTGTGTTTGTATTTTTGCTGAGTTTTCTGTTGCTTGGGGAGACTACCCTAGGAGAAAATGGGTGAGGTGTACGTGGGATACTGTTTGGCCTACGTTTCCTACCGAGAGGTGTGTGGTGTCTTGTCTTACGTTTAAGTGTCTAAGCCATTTTGAATTTATTTCTGCGTATGCTGGGGCTGTACGCCCAGGGGCCGGGATTGGGGTAGGGGGCGGGGCGGCTGCAGAGAGGGCAGCAGCGAAGGACGCGAGCTGCCCAGGCAAGCCTGTGGATTTCCTCCCGAGTCCCCCTCAGCCAGCTCTCTGGGCGCCTTCTTCTGCCTCAGGGTGGCATCTGACATCTCTCCAGGTCAATGGAGTCCCGGGAGGCTTCCTCCAATACACAGAGAGACAGGCATATAAATAGGCAGACACGCTAGTCTCTTTCTTTGTTATTAACAGATAGATGCACTAACCTCGTCCTCCTCCTCCATTACATAGGTACACAGATACATACATACAAAGACAGACAGGCACACACCAACACACACACACACACACACACACACACACACACACACAAACAGAAGCCCCCTCCTACTCCTCAGTTAGGTAGGTAGATGGACACACCAATCTCCTCCTCCATGAAATAGATGGTCAGAGAGATACACACACACAGCAGCCTCCTCTTCCTCCTCAATCAGGTAGGTAAGTAGATAGACACACTAGCCTCCTGCTCTAGTAGATAAAGAAACACCCAGACAGACTGAGAGACAGACACACTCACCTCCTCCAATAGAAAGACACTTAGACGAACACAGTAGCCTCCTCCTACTTCATTAGGTGCGTATGCAGACAGACAGACGGAAAGTCACGCTAGCTTCCTCCACCTCCTCCTCCATTAGATAGACAAATACAGAAATGGACAGACCCACACACACACTTACACACACACACACACACACACACCACTCCTTCTCCTCCTCAATTAGGTAGATAGACAAACACACTAGCCTCCTCTGCCTCCTCCATTGCTTAGATAGATTGTCAGAGAGATAGATAGGCCGAGAGATAGACATACTAGCCTCCTCTTCCTCCATTACATAGACACACAGAGACACACAGACATAGACTAGCCTCTCCCCTCCTCCAACAGATAGATAGACAGCCAGGCAGCCAGGCAGCCAGGCAGGCAGGCAGGCAGGCAGGCAGGCAGACGGACAGACACACTCACTACAGGCGGAGTGCAGTCAGGGGACAGTGATGGGGACAGGGTCCGGGGACTGGGGTGCCCCTGGTGAGCCAGAGGATTTTCTCCCATGTCCCCAACGGCCTAGCCTGGGGGCGACCGCCGCTCTCCCACGTTCCTCAGACTGAAGCCATTTAATCAGCCTGCTCTTGGGAGCGGGCGTGGTGCGGTCAGTGAAAGAGGTCAGTGGTGGAGGGGCCGGAGGCACTGCGGCTAAGGGGGCTGCCCTGGCGAGTTGGCAAGTTTCCTCCCATCTCCCCCTCTCCTTGGCCTGGGGACAGCCTCTGCCACCCCAGGTTTGCGGGATTGAAGTCTCCTTGTCAGCCAGGTCATGGGAGGCTGGGGAGGTTCAGTCAGGGGCTTCAGAGAGGAGGCGGGGCTGCCCTAGAAGCCCGAGGATTTGCTCCCATGATCCCTTGGCCTGGCCTGGGGTCGGACTCTGATACCCCAGGTTCCCTGGCTGGACGCCTAGGTGTTGGATGCCTCCCAGGAGGCAGGCGCGGTGCGCTGAGGGGATGGTGGCCCGGGGCGGGTAAGGGGAGGCTGCAGAGAGGTCAGCAGCGGTGGCGAGGGCTGCCCAGGTAAGCCTGTGGATTTCCTCTGGTGAGCCCTCAGCTTGCTCAGGGGGCGCCCTGTGCTACGCCAGGTTCACTGGGTGCACATGTCCGTGTTGTCCGGCTCCCGGGATGCTGGCGCGGTGTGCTCAGGGGGCAGTGGTGGTGGCGGGGTCTGGGGCGGCTGCAGAGAGGGCGGGCGGCAGCGTGGGGCGGGGGCTGCCAAGGCAATCCTGTGCATTTCCTCGCGTGTCCCCCTCAGCCTGCTCTGGGGGCGGTCTCTGCTGCCCCAGGGTCCCTGGAGGCTTGTCCTCAGGTGATCCTGCTCCTGAGAGGTGGGCGTGGTGCAGTCAATGTGCAGGGGCGGGGGCAGCGACAGGGACGGAGACAGAGACAGCGACAGTGACAGCGACAGAGACAGCGGGCAATGGGAGCAAGTACCTGGCTAGTAGTATGGGTCAGCCCCAATCCTGCCATCTCCAGCTCTGCTGCTGCCACTGCCGCCGCCCCGCCCCCCTGGCCATAGCCGGCCTGCCTCCCAGGGGCAGGCTGACAGGGGGAAACTCCTTCCAGGAAGCTCTGGCAGCAGAGGCCAGGCGGCGGGGGAAGTGGGAGCAAGTGGACTTGCTCTCCCAGGACAGCCGCCCTGTCCCGCCTCCGCCGCCTCCGCCGCCACCCTCACTACCACTACCACTGCCACTGCCACTGCTGCCCGCTGTCCATCCCGGGGGCCGAGGGCCGGGCTAAGGCTGCACCCTCCCTCCCCGCACCAGCATCAAGCAGCCAAGGCCCACTGGCGAGCGGTGTGCAGCTCGGGACCACCTATCCCATGGGCTCTGAGGAGGCATTGGGCTTCGGGGTGGGATGGGGGCGTGGGGGTGGGGCTGGGAATTGGAATGGCCTCAAGCCCCGCCCACCCGGCCGCCGGGGCCGCGCCCCTGGGAGCCAGGACTGCGTGCCTGCCGTGGGCCCGGGGCATCCCTGTCTAGCGGCTGTCGCCGTGGTGATCGGAGCCCGGAGCGCCCGGCTCTCGCGAGGAGAGGGCTGAGGGGGTCATCTGGGGTAGGGGTGCACTCCGGGTGTGCGGCGATCTGGCGATGAGGGCGGACAGGGTGAGGGGGAGGGGTTGCTGGGAGCGGAAGTGACCCGGCTGAAGGGTGGGGGCTCATTCCTAGGTGAAGGGTTAGGGGAGTATCTCCGGACGTTGGGGGGACCTGGGGTGAGGCCCTTGGGGTGAGCGCGGTTTACAGGGGCTGTAGCTTAGGACCAAGTGGGGCGCAGACCTGGGGCGGGATTTGGGTGTGAGGAGAAGCAGCTTTGTCTCGGGGGTGCAGTGGATCGGGGACCGGGCGTGGCAGGGGGTGGGGAGGCATTGAGTGGGTGGGGGGTCGGCGAGCAGTGGTAGCGGGGCTGGTGGGGTGAGGCCTGGCCCTGGGCCCGTGGTGGTCCTACTTGGGGGCCGGGACCCTGGAGGAGGGCGTGGGGGGCCGCGTTGGTGTTGGGGACCCGGCCAGCCCTGGCCGCGGGCTGGGCTCGCCCCACCGCCCCACCGCCCCACCGCCCGAAGCTCCACCGGCCCACCGCCCGGCCCCACTCGCAGCATCCCTACTGCTGGAGTCGCAGCCAAGCCTCCATGCTGCTGTCAGGCGGGCGGAGGGGGAGGGGCGCTGAAAGCTGCTCGTGCGCGCGCGCGCACGGTCGCCAGGAAGCCAGGGCGCTGGGGCGCGCCCAGAACGTGAGGAAGCTGGGCGGGAGCTGGGTGCTCCTGGACCAGCTCCCGGAGGAGGAAGGCTGCCTGGGGTGTCGGCCTCCCGCCGCTTGCTGTCGCCTCTGCTGCCGTCGCGAGCCTGGTAAGGGGCGCTGGTGGGGGCGCGCAGGTCGGGGAGTCGGCGGGTGAGGCCTGGGCTGTGCAGTTGGGGAGGCGCCCGGGGGTGGGGGGAGGGGTGCGTCGGTGGGGTCCAGGCCGCGCGTCCAGGTTGGGACCGTGAGGCGGGTCCTGGGGCCCCCCGGCCTGGTTGGGGTGCCTTCCTCCCCCTCCTTAGTACTGGCTGAACCGCGTGGCTTTCTTGGCCGCCGCTCCCAGGCGGCTTTGGCAAAGTGGGAGCAGCCCCGGGAGATGGGAGGGCGCTGTCGGCCCCGGGCCAGCCGAGACTGGCCCTCAGGCCTTGCGAGGCCTTGCGAGGCCTTCCCGCGCGGGTGGCCCTGCCCTGGGAGTGGAGGCCGCCCCGGACCCTGTGGGGCACAGGCGAGCTGGGGCAGAAGCAGGGGCGAGGCCGGGCCTTTGGGAGCTTGTTGGCCTCCCCCCGAGATCCAAAGCTTCTGACCAGTGTATTTTCCGTCTTTTGAGGACTCTCCCTCCTGTTTTGCACAGTGGCTGCAGCAAACGACATTCCCACCGACAGTGTAGGAGGGATCCCTTTTCTCCACAGCCTCTGTAGCCTTGGTCCTGTGTGGGCTTTGGAATGATGGCCACTCTAACTGGGGTGAGATGCCACCTCATTGTAGTTTTGCCTTGTATTCCTCGGATAATTAGCAACCTTGAGCCTGTTTTGTCATGTGCCTCTCATTGGTCGCTGGTGGGTCTTCGCTGGAGAATTGCTTCCTAAGGTCGTCTTCTGCCCATTTTTGGATTGGGTCGTCTTCTGTCCGTTGAGTCGGATGAGCTGTTTGGATATGGTGGAAATGAACCCCTAGTCAGTCTCATGTTTGGCAAAGATTGTCTCCTATTTCGTAGGCCGTGGTTTAGTTCTGCTTCTGGTTTCCTTTGGTGTGCCAAAGCTGATGAATTCAGTTTGCTCCCGTTTGTGTTTGTATTTTTGCTGAGTTTTCTGTTGCTTGGGGAGACTACCCTAGGAGAAAATGGGTGAGGTGTACGTGGGATACTGTTTGGCCTACGTTTCCTACCGAGAGGTGTGTGGTGTCTTGTCTTACGTTTAAGTGTCTAAGCCATTTTGAATTTATTTCTGCGTATGCTGGGGCTGTACGCCCAGGGGCCGGGATTGGGGTAGGGGGCGGGGCGGCTGCAGAGAGGGCAGCAGCGAAGGACGCGAGCTGCCCAGGCAAGCCTGTGGATTTCCTCCCGAGTCCCCCTCAGCCAGCTCTCTGGGCGCCTTCTTCTGCCTCAGGGTGGCATCTGACATCTCTCCAGGTCAATGGAGTCCCGGGAGGCTTCCTCCAATACACAGAGAGACAGGCATATAAATAGGCAGACACGCTAGTCTCTTTCTTTGTTATTAACAGATAGATGCACTAACCTCGTCCTCCTCCTCCATTACATAGGTAC
This sequence comes from Vicugna pacos, assembly GCF_048564905.1. Classification (NCBI taxonomy): domain Eukaryota; kingdom Metazoa; phylum Chordata; class Mammalia; order Artiodactyla; family Camelidae; genus Vicugna; species Vicugna pacos. The sequence goes on along the minus strand of NW_027328742.1, from coordinate 12,392,742 downwards.
ACAGATACATACATACAAAGACAGACAGGCACACACCAACACACACACACACACACACACACACACACACACACACAAACAGAAGCCCCCTCCTACTCCTCAGTTAGGTAGGTAGATGGACACACCAATCTCCTCCTCCATGAAATAGATGGTCAGAGAGATACACACACACAGCAGCCTCCTCTTCCTCCTCAATCAGGTAGGTAAGTAGATAGACACACTAGCCTCCTGCTCTAGTAGATAAAGAAACACCCAGACAGACTGAGAGACAGACACACTCACCTCCTCCAATAGAAAGACACTTAGACGAACACAGTAGCCTCCTCCTACTTCATTAGGTGCGTATGCAGACAGACAGACGGAAAGTCACGCTAGCTTCCTCCACCTCCTCCTCCATTAGATAGACAAATACAGAAATGGACAGACCCACACACACACTTACACACACACACACACACACACACCACTCCTTCTCCTCCTCAATTAGGTAGATAGACAAACACACTAGCCTCCTCTGCCTCCTCCATTGCTTAGATAGATTGTCAGAGAGATAGATAGGCCGAGAGATAGACATACTAGCCTCCTCTTCCTCCATTACATAGACACACAGAGACACACAGACATAGACTAGCCTCTCCCCTCCTCCAACAGATAGATAGACAGCCAGGCAGCCAGGCAGCCAGGCAGGCAGGCAGGCAGGCAGGCAGGCAGGCAGACGGACAGACACACTCACTACAGGCGGAGTGCAGTCAGGGGACAGTGATGGGGACAGGGTCCGGGGACTGGGGTGCCCCTGGTGAGCCAGAGGATTTTCTCCCATGTCCCCAACGGCCTAGCCTGGGGGCGACCGCCGCTCTCCCACGTTCCTCAGACTGAAGCCATTTAATCAGCCTGCTCTTGGGAGCGGGCGTGGTGCGGTCAGTGAAAGAGGTCAGTGGTGGAGGGGCCGGAGGCACTGCGGCTAAGGGGGCTGCCCTGGCGAGTTGGCAAGTTTCCTCCCATCTCCCCCTCTCCTTGGCCTGGGGACAGCCTCTGCCACCCCAGGTTTGCGGGATTGAAGTCTCCTTGTCAGCCAGGTCATGGGAGGCTGGGGAGGTTCAGTCAGGGGCTTCAGAGAGGAGGCGGGGCTGCCCTAGAAGCCCGAGGATTTGCTCCCATGATCCCTTGGCCTGGCCTGGGGTCGGACTCTGATACCCCAGGTTCCCTGGCTGGACGCCTAGGTGTTGGATGCCTCCCAGGAGGCAGGCGCGGTGCGCTGAGGGGATGGTGGCCCGGGGCGGGTAAGGGGAGGCTGCAGAGAGGTCAGCAGCGGTGGCGAGGGCTGCCCAGGTAAGCCTGTGGATTTCCTCTGGTGAGCCCTCAGCTTGCTCAGGGGGCGCCCTGTGCTACGCCAGGTTCACTGGGTGCACATGTCCGTGTTGTCCGGCTCCCGGGATGCTGGCGCGGTGTGCTCAGGGGGCAGTGGTGGTGGCGGGGTCTGGGGCGGCTGCAGAGAGGGCGGGCGGCAGCGTGGGGCGGGGGCTGCCAAGGCAATCCTGTGCATTTCCTCGCGTGTCCCCCTCAGCCTGCTCTGGGGGCGGTCTCTGCTGCCCCAGGGTCCCTGGAGGCTTGTCCTCAGGTGATCCTGCTCCTGAGAGGTGGGCGTGGTGCAGTCAATGTGCAGGGGCGGGGGCAGCGACAGGGACGGAGACAGAGACAGCGACAGAGACAGCGACAGAGACAGCGGGCAATGGGAGCAAGTACCTGGCTAGTAGTATGGGTCAGCCCCAATCCTGCCATCTCCAGCTCTGCTGCTGCCACTGCCGCCGCCCCGCCCCCCTGGCCATAGCCGGCCTGCCTCCCAGGGGCAGGCTGACAGGGGGAAACTCCTTCCAGGAAGCTCTGGCAGCAGAGGCCAGGCGGCGGGGGAAGTGGGAGCAAGTGGACTTGCTCTCCCAGGACAGCCGCCCTGTCCCGCCTCCGCCGCCTCCGCCGCCACCCTCACTACCACTACCACTGCCACTGCCACTGCTGCCCGCTGTCCATCCCGGGGGCCGAGGGCCGGGCTAAGGCTGCACCCTCCCTCCCCGCACCAGCATCAAGCAGCCAAGGCCCACTGGCGAGCGGTGTGCAGCTCGGGACCACCTATCCCATGGGCTCTGAGGAGGCATTGGGCTTCGGGGTGGGATGGGGGCGTGGGGGTGGGGCTGGGAATTGGAATGGCCTCAAGCCCCGCCCACCCGGCCGCCGGGGCCGCGCCCCTGGGAGCCAGGACTGCGTGCCTGCCGTGGGCCCGGGGCATCCCTGTCTAGCGGCTGTCGCCGTGGTGATCGGAGCCCGGAGCGCCCGGCTCTCGCGAGGAGAGGGCTGAGGGGGTCATCTGGGGTAGGGGTGCACTCCGGGTGTGCGGCGATCTGGCGATGAGGGCGGACAGGGTGAGGGGGAGGGGTTGCTGGGAGCGGAAGTGACCCGGCTGAAGGGTGGGGGCTCATTCCTAGGTGAAGGGTTAGGGGAGTATCTCCGGACGGTGGGGGGACCTGGGGTGAGGCCCTTGGGGTGAGCGCGGTTTACAGGGGCTGTAGCTTAGGACCAAGTGGGGCGCAGACCTGGGGCGGGATTTGGGTGTGAGGAGAAGCAGCTTTGTCTCGGGGGTGCAGTGGATCGGGGACCGGGCGTGGCAGGGGGTGGGGAGGCATTGAGTGGGTGGGGGGTCGGCGAGCAGTGGTAGCGGGGCTGGTGGGGTGAGGCCTGGCCCTGGGCCCGTGGTGGTCCTACTTGGGGGCCGGGACCCTGGAGGAGGGCGTGGGGGGCCGCGTTGGTGTTGGGGACCCGGCCAGCCCTGGCCGCGGGCTGGGCTCGCCCCACCGCCCCACCACCCCACCGCCCCACCGCCCGAAGCTCCACCGGCCCACCGCCCGGCCCCACTCGCAGCATCCCTACTGCTGGAGTCGCAGCCAAGCCTCCATGCTGCTGTCAGGCGGGCGGAGGGGGAGGGGCGCTGAAAGCTGCTCGTGCGCGCGCGCGCACGGTCGCCAGGACGCCAGGGCGCTGGGGCGCGCCCAGAACGTGAGGAAGCTGGGCGGGAGCTGGGTGCTCCTGGACCAGCTCCCGGAGGAGGAAGGCTGCCTGGGGTGTCGGCCTCCCGCCGCTTGCTGTCGCCTCTGCTGCCGTCGCGAGCCTGGTAAGGGGGCGCTGGTGGGGGCGCGCAGGTCGGGGAGTCGGCGGGTGAGGCCTGGGCTGTGCAGTTGGGGAGGCGCCCGGGGGTGGGGGGAGGGGTGCGTCGGTGGGGTCCAGGCCGCGCGTCCAGGTTGGGACCGTGAGGCGGGTCCTGGGGCCCCCCGGCCTGGTTGGGGTGCCTTCCTCCCCCTCCTTAGTACTGGCTGAACCGCGTGGCTTTCTTGGCCGCCGCTCCCAGGCGGCTTTGGCAAAGTGGGAGCAGCCCCGGGAGATGGGAGGGCGCTGTCGGCCCCGGGCCAGCCGAGACTGGCCCTCAGGCCTTGCGAGGCCTTGCGAGGCCTTCCCGCGCGGGTGGCCCTGCCCTGGGAGTGGAGGCCGCCCCGGACCCTGTGGGGCACAGGCGAGCTGGGGCAGAAGCAGGGGCGAGGCCGGGCCTTTGGGAGCTTGTTGGCCTCCCCCCGAGATCCAAAGCTTCTGACCAGTGTATTTTCCGTCTTTTGAGGACTCTCCCTCCTGTTTTGCACAGTGGCTGCAGCAAACGACATTCCCACCGACAGTGTAGGAGGGATCCCTTTTCTCCACAGCCTCTGTAGCCTTGGTCCTGTGTGGGCTTTGGAATGATGGCCACTCTAACTGGGGTGAGATGCCACCTCATTGTAGTTTTGCCTTGTATTCCTCGGATAATTAGCAACCTTGAGCCTGTTTTGTCATGTGCCTCTCATTGGTCGCTGGTGGGTCTTCGCTGGAGAATTGCTTCCTAAGGTCGTCTTCTGCCCATTTTTGGATTGGGTCGTCTTCTGTCCGTTGAGTCGGATGAGCTGTTTGGATATGGTGGAAATGAACCCCTAGTCAGTCTCATGTTTGGCAAAGATTGTCTCCTATTTCGTAGGCCGTGGTTTAGTTCTGCTTCTGGTTTCCTTTGGTGTGCCAAAGCTGATGAATTCAGTTTGCTCCCGTTTGTGTTTGTATTTTTGCTGAGTTTTCTGTTGCTTGGGGAGACTACCCTAGGAGAAAATGGGTGAGGTGTACGTGGGATACTGTTTGGCCTACGTTTCCTACCGAGAGGTGTGTGGTGTCTTGTCTTACGTTTAAGTGTCTAAGCCATTTTGAATTTATTTCTGCGTATGCTGGGGCTGTACGCCCAGGGGCCGGGATTGGGGTAGGGGGCGGGGCGGCTGCAGAGAGGGCAGCAGCGAAGGACGCGAGCTGCCCAGGCAAGCCTGTGGATTTCCTCCCGAGTCCCCCTCAGCCAGCTCTCTGGGCGCCTTCTTCTGCCTCAGGGTGGCATCTGACATCTCTCCAGGTCAATGGAGTCCCGGGAGGCTTCCTCCAATACACAGAGAGACAGGCATATAAATAGGCAGACACGCTAGTCTCTTTCTTTGTTATTAACAGATAGATGCACTAACCTCGTCCTCCTCCTCCATTACATAGGTACACAGATACATACATACAAAGACAGACAGGCACACACCAACACACACACACACACACACACACACACACACAAACAGAAGCCCCCTCCTACTCCTCAGTTAGGTAGGTAGATGGACACACCAATCTCCTCCTCCATGAAATAGATGGTCAGAGAGATACACACACACAGCAGCCTCCTCTTCCTCCTCAATCAGGTAGGTAAGTAGATAGACACACTAGCCTCCTGCTCTAGTAGATAAAGAAACACCCAGACAGACTGAGAGACAGACACACTCACCTCCTCCAATAGAAAGACACTTAGACGAACACAGTAGCCTCCTCCTACTTCATTAGGTGCGTATGCAGACAGACAGATGGAAAGTCACGCTAGCTTCCTCCACCTCCTCCTCCATTAGATAGACAAATACAGAAATGGACAGACCCACACACACACTTACACACACACACACACACACTACACTCCTTCTCCTCCTCAATTAGGTAGATAGACAAACACACTAGCCTCCTCTGCCTCCTCCATTGCTTAGATAGATTGTCAGAGAGATAGATAGGCCGAGAGATAGACATACTAGCCTCCTCTTCCTCCATTACATAGACACACAGAGACACACAGACATAGACTAGCCTCTCCCCTCCTCCAACAGATAGATAGACAGCCAGGCAGCCAGGCAGCCAGGCAGGCAGGCAGGCAGGCAGGCAGGCAGACGGACAGACACACTCACTACAGGCGGAGTGCAGTCAGGGGACAGTGATGGGGACAGGGTCCGGGGACTGGGGTGCCCCTGGTGAGCCAGAGGATTTTCTCCCATGTCCCCAACGGCCTAGCCTGGGGGCGACCGCCGCTCTCCCACGTTCCTCAGACTGAAGCCATTTAATCAGCCTGCTCTTGGGAGCGGGCGTGGTGCGGTCAGTGAAAGAGGTCAGTGGTGGAGGGGCCGGAGGCACTGCGGCTAAGGGGGCTGCCCTGGCGAGTTGGCAAGTTTCCTCCCATCTCCCCCTCTCCTTGGCCTGGGGACAGCCTCTGCCACCCCAGGTTTGCGGGATTGAAGTCTCCTTGTCAGCCAGGTCATGGGAGGCTGGGGAGGTTCAGTCAGGGGCTTCAGAGAGGAGGCGGGGCTGCCCTAGAAGCCCGAGGATTTGCTCCCATGATCCCTTGGCCTGGCCTGGGGTCGGACTCTGATACCCCAGGTTCCCTGGCTGGACGCCTAGGTGTTGGATGCCTCCCAGGAGGCAGGCGCGGTGCGCTGAGGGGATGGTGGCCCGGGGCGGGTAAGGGGAGGCTGCAGAGAGGTCAGCAGCGGTGGCGAGGGCTGCCCAGGTAAGCCTGTGGATTTCCTCTGGTGAGCCCTCAGCTTGCTCAGGGGGCGCCCTGTGCTACGCCAGGTTCACTGGGTGCACATGTCCGTGTTGTCCGGCTCCCGGGATGCTGGCGCGGTGTGCTCAGGGGGCAGTGGTGGTGGCGGGGTCTGGGGCGGCTGCAGAGAGGGCGGGCGGCAGCGTGGGGCGGGGGCTGCCAAGGCAATCCTGTGCATTTCCTCGCGTGTCCCCCTCAGCCTGCTCTGGGGGCGGTCTCTGCTGCCCCAGGGTCCCTGGAGGCTTGTCCTCAGGTGATCCTGCTCCTGAGAGGTGGGCGTGGTGCAGTCAATGTGCAGGGGCGGGGGCAGCGACAGGGACGGAGACAGAGACAGCGACAGAGACAGCGACAGAGACAGCGGGCAATGGGAGCAAGTACCTGGCTAGTAGTATGGGTCAGCCCCAATCCTGCCATCTCCAGCTCTGCTGCTGCCACTGCCGCCGCCCCGCCCCCCTGGCCATAGCCGGCCTGCCTCCCAGGGGCAGGCTGACAGGGGGAAACTCCTTCCAGGAAGCTCTGGCAGCAGAGGCCAGGCGGCGGGGGAAGTGGGAGCAAGTGGACTTGCTCTCCCAGGACAGCCGCCCTGTCCCGCCTCCGCCGCCTCCGCCGCCACCCTCACTACCACTACCACTGCCACTGCCACTGCTGCCCGCTGTCCATCCCGGGGGCCGAGGGCCGGGCTAAGGCTGCACCCTCCCTCCCCGCACCAGCATCAAGCAGCCAAGGCCCACTGGCGAGCGGTGTGCAGCTCGGGACCACCTATCCCATGGGCTCTGAGGAGGCATTGGGCTTCGGGGTGGGATGGGGGCGTGGGGGTGGGGCTGGGAATTGGAATGGCCTCAAGCCCCGCCCACCCGGCCGCCGGGGCCGCGCCCCTGGGAGCCAGGACTGCGTGCCTGCCGTGGGCCCGGGGCATCCCTGTCTAGCGGCTGTCGCCGTGGTGATCGGAGCCCGGAGCGCCCGGCTCTCGCGAGGAGAGGGCTGAGGGGGTCATCTGGGGTAGGGGTGCACTCCGGGTGTGCGGCGATCTGGCGATGAGGGCGGACAGGGTGAGGGGGAGGGGTTGCTGGGAGCGGAAGTGACCCGGCTGAAGGGTGGGGGCTCATTCCTAGGTGAAGGGTTAGGGGAGTATCTCCGGACGGTGGGGGGACCTGGGGTGAGGCCCTTGGGGTGAGCGCGGTTTACAGGGGCTGTAGCTTAGGACCAAGTGGGGCGCAGACCTGGGGCGGGATTTGGGTGTGAGGAGAAGCAGCTTTGTCTCGGGGGTGCAGTGGATCGGGGACCGGGCGTGGCAGGGGGTGGGGAGGCATTGAGTGGGTGGGGGGTCGGCGAGCAGTGGTAGCGGGGCTGGTGGGGTGAGGCCTGGCCCTGGGCCCGTGGTGGTCCTACTTGGGGGCCGGGACCCTGGAGGAGGGCGTGGGGGGCCGCGTTGGTGTTGGGGACCCGGCCAGCCCTGGCCGCGGGCTGGGCTCGCCCCACCGCCCCACCGCCCCACCGCCCGAAGCTCCACCGGCCCACCGCCCGGCCCCACTCGCAGCATCCCTACTGCTGGAGTCGCAGCCAAGCCTCCATGCTGCTGTCAGGCGTGCGGGAGAGGGAGGGGCGCTGAAAGCTGCTCGTGCGCGCGCGCGCACGGTCGCCAGGACGCCAGGGCGCTGGGGCGCGCCCAGAACGTGAGGAAGCTGGGCGGGAGCTGGGTGCTCCTGGACCAGCTCCCGGAGGAGGAAGGCTGCCTGGGGTGTCGGCCTCCCGCCGCTTGCTGTCGCCTCTGCTGCCGTCGCGAGCCTGGTAAGGGGGCGCTGGTGGGGGCGCGCAGGTCGGGGAGTCGGCGGGTGAGGCCTGGGCTGTGCAGTTGGGGAGGCGCCCGGGGGTGGGGGGAGGGGTGCGTCGGTGGGGTCCAGGCCGCGCGTCCAGGTTGGGACCGTGAGGCGGGTCCTGGGGCCCCCCGGCCTGGTTGGGGTGCCTTCCTCCCCCTCCTTAGTACTGGCTGAACCGCGTGGCTTTCTTGGCCGCCGCTCCCAGGCGGCTTTGGCAAAGTGGGAGCAGCCCCGGGAGATGGGAGGGCGCTGTCGGCCCCGGGCCAGCCGAGACTGGCCCTCAGGCCTTGCGAGGCCTTGCGAGGCCTTCCCGCGCGGGTGGCCCTGCCCTGGGAGTGGAGGCCGCCCCGGACCCTGTGGGGCACAGGCGAGCTGGGGCAGAAGCAGGGGCGAGGCCGGGCCTTTGGGAGCTTGTTGGCCTCCCCCCGAGATCCAAAGCTTCTGACCAGTGTATTTTCCGTCTTTTGAGGACTCTCCCTCCTGTTTTGCACAGTGGCTGCAGCAAACGACATTCCCACCGACAGTGTAGGAGGGATCCCTTTTCTCCACAGCCTCTGTAGCCTTGGTCCTGTGTGGGCTTTGGAATGATGGCCACTCTAACTGGGGTGAGATGCCACCTCATTGTAGTTTTGCCTTGTATTCCTCGGATAATTAGCAACCTTGAGCCTGTTTTGTCATGTGCCTCTCATTGGTCGCTGGTGGGTCTTCGCTGGAGAATTGCTTCCTGAGGTCGTCTTCTGCCCATTTTTGGATTGGGTCGTCTTCTGTCCGTTGAGTCGGATGAGCTGTTTGGATATGGTGGAAATGAACCCCTAGTCGGTCTCATGTTTGGCAAAGATTGTCTCCCATTTCGTAGGCCGTGGTTTAGTTCTGCTTCTGGTTTCCTTTGCTGTGCCAAAGCTGATGAATTCAGTTTGCTCCCGTTTGTGTTTGTATTTTTGCTGAGTTTTCTGTTGCTTGGGGAGACTACCCTAGGAGAAAATGGGTGAGGTGTACGTGGGATACTGTTTGGCCTACGTTTCCTACCGAGAGGTGTGTGGTGTCTTGTCTTACGTTTAAGTGTCTAAGCCATTTTGAATTTATTTCTGCGTATGCTGGGGCTGTACGCCCAGGGGCCGGGATTGGGGTAGGGGGCGGGGCGGCTGCAGAGAGGGCAGCAGCGAAGGACGCGAGCTGCCCAGGCAAGCCTGTGGATTTCCTCCCGAGTCCCCCTCAGCCAGCTCTCTGGGCGCCTTCTTCTGCCTCAGGGTGGCATCTGACATCTCTCCAGGTCAATGGAGTCCCGGGAGGCTTCCTCCAATACACAGAGAGACAGGCATATAAATAGGCAGACACGCTAGTCTCTTTCTTTGTTATTAACAGATAGATGCACTAACCTCGTCCTCCTCCTGCATTACATAGGTACACAGATACTTACATACAAAGACAGACAGGCACACACCAACACACACACACACACACACACACACACACACACACACAAACAGAAGCCCCCTCCTACTCCTCAGTTAGGTAGGTAGATGGACACACCAATCTCCTCCTCCATGAAATAGATGGTCAGAGAGATACACACACACAGCAGCCTCCTCTTCCTCCTCAATCAGGTAGGTAAGTAGATAGACACACTAGCCTCCTGCTCTAGTAGATAAAGAAACACCCAGACAGACTGAGAGACAGACACACTCACCTCCTCCAATAGAAAGACACTTAGACGAACACAGTAGCCTCCTCCTACTTCATTAGGTGCGTATGCAGACAGACAGACGGAAAGTCACGCTAGCTTCCTCCACCTCCTCCTCCATTAGATAGACAAATACAGAAATGGACAGACCCACACACACACTTACACACACACACACACACACACACTACACTCCTTCTCCTCCTCAATTAGGTAGATAGACAAACACACACGCCTCCTCTGCCTCATCCATTGCTTAGATAGATTGTCAGAGAGATAGATAGGCCGAGAGATAGACATACTAGCCTCCTCTTCCTCCATTCCATAGACACACAGAGACACACAGACATAGACTAGCCTCTCCCCTCCTCCAACAGATAGATAGGCAGGCAGGCAGGCAGACGGACAGACACACTCACTACAGGCGGAGTGCAGTCAGGGGACAGTGATGGGGACAGGGTCCGGGGACTGGGGTGCCCCTGGTGAGCCAGAGGATTTTCTCCCATGTCCCCAACGGCCTAGCCTGGGGGCGACCGCCGCTCTCCCACGTTCCTCAGACTGAAGCCATTTAATCAGCCTGCTCTTTGGAGCGGGCGTGGTGCGGTTAGTGAAAGAGGTCAGTTGTGGAAGGGCCTGAGGCACTGCGGCTAAGGGGGCTGCCCTGGCGAGTTGGCAAGTTTCCTCCCATCTCCCCCTCTCCTTGGCCTGGGGACAGCCTCTGCCACCCCAGGTTTGCGGGATTGAAGTCTTCTTGTCAGCCAGGTCATGGGAGGCTGGGGCGGTTCGGTAAGGGGCTGCAGAGAGGAGGCGGGGCTGCCCTAGAAGCCTGAGTGTTTACTCCCATGATCCCTTGGCCTGGCCTGGGGTCGGACTCTGATACCCCAGGTTCACTAGCTGCACATCTACGTGTTGGATGCCTCCCCGGAGGCAGGCGCGGTGCGCTGAGGGGATGGTGGCCCGGGGCGGGGGACGGGAGGCTGCAGAGGGGTCAGCAGCGCTGGCGAGGGCTGCCCAGGTAAGCCTGTGGATTTCCTCTCGTGACCCCTCAGCTTGCTCAGGGGGCGCCCTGTGCTACGCCAGGTTCACTGGGTGCACATGTCCGTGTTGTCCGGCTCCCGGGATGCTGGTGCGGTGTGCTTAGGGGGCAGTGGTGATGGCGGGGTCTGGGGCGGCTGCAGAGAGGGCGGGCGGCAGCGTGGGGCGGGGGCTGCCAAGGCAATCCTGTGCATTTCCTCGCGTGTCCCCCTCAGCCTGCTCTGGGGGCGGTCTCTGCTGCCCCAGGGTCCCTGGAGGCTTGTCCTCAGGTGATCCTGCTCCTGAGAGGTGGGCGTGGTGCAGTCAATGTGCAGGGGCGGTTGCAGCGACAGGGACAGAGACAGAGAGAGCGACAGCGACAGCGACAGAGACAGCGGGCAATGGGAGCAAGTACCTGGCTAGTAGTATGGGTCAGCCCCAATCCTGCCATCTCCAGCTCTGCTGCTGCCACTGCCGCCGCCCCGCCCCCCTGGCCATAGCTGGCCTGCCTCCCAGGGGCAGGCTGACAGGGGGAAACTCCTTCCAGGAAGCTCTGGCAGCAGAGGCCAGGCGGCGGGGGAAGTGGGAGCAAGTGGACTTGCTCTCCCAGGACAGCCGCCCTGTCCCGCCTCCGCCGCCTCCGCCGCCACCCCCACTACCACTACCACTGCCACTGCCACTGCTGCCCGCTGTCCATCCCGGGGGCCGAGGGCCGGGCTAAGGCTGCACCCTCCCTCCCCGCACCAGCATCAAGCAGCCAAGGCCCACTGGCAAGCGGTGTGCAGCTCGGGACCACCTATCCCATGGGCTCTGAGGAGGCATTGGGCTTCGGGGTGGGATGGGGGCGTGGGGGTGGGGCTGGGAATTGGAATGGCCTCAAGCCCCGCCCACCCGGCCGCCGGGGCCGCGCCCCTGGGAGCCAGGACTGCGTGCCTGCCGTGGGCCCGGGGCATCCCTGTCTAGCGGCTGTCGCCGTGGTGATCGGAGCCCGGAGCGCCCGGCTCTCGCGAGGAGAGGGCTGAGGGGGTCATCTGGGGTAGGGGTGCACTCCGGGTGTGCGGCGATCTGGCGATGAGGGCGGACAGGTTGAGGGGGAGGGGTTGCTGGGAGCGGAAGTGACCCGGCTGAAGGGTGGGGGCTCATTCCTAGGTGAAGGGTTAGGGGAGTATCTCCGGACGGTGGGGGGACCTGGGGTGAGGCCCTTGGGGTGAGCGCGGTTTACAGGGGCTGTAGCTTAGGACCAAGTGGGGCGCAGACCTGGGGCGGGATTTGGGTGTGAGGAGAAGCAGCTTTGTCTCGGGGGTGCAGTGGATCGGGGACCGGGCGTGGCAGGGGGTGGGGAGGCATTGAGTGGGTGGGGGGTCGGCGAGCAGTGGTAGCGGGGCTGGTGGGGTGAGGCCTGGCCCTGGGCCCGTGGTGGTCCTACTTGGGGGCCGGGACCCTGGAGGAGGGCGTGGGGGGCCGCGTTGGTGTTGGGGACCCGGCCAGCCCTGGCCGCGGGCTGGGCTCGCCCCACCGCCCCACCGCCCCACCGCCCCACCGCCCGAAGCTCCACCGGCCCACCGCCCGGCCCCACTCGCAGCATCCCTACTGCTGGAGTCGCAGCCAAGCCTCCATGCTGCTGTCAGGCGGGCGGAGGGGGAGGGGCGCTGAAAGCTGCTCGTGCGCGCGCGCGCACGGTCGCCAGGACGCCAGGGCGCTGGGGCGCGCCCAGAACGTGAGGAAGCTGGGCGGGAGCTGGGTGCTCCTGGACCAGCTCCCGGAGGAGGAAGGCTGCCTGGGGTGTCGGCCTCCCGCCGCTTGCTGTCGCCTCTGCTGCCGTCGCGAGCCTGGTAAGGGGGCGCTGGTGGGGGCGCGCAGGTCGGGGAGTCGGCGGGTGAGGCCTGGGCTGTGCAGTTGGGGAGGCGCCCGGGGGTGGGGGGAGGGGTGCGTCGGTGGGGTCCAGGCCGCGCGTCCAGGTTGGGACCGTGAGGCGGGTCCTGGGGCCCCCCGGCCTGGTTGGGGTGCCTTCCTCCCCCTCCTTAGTACTGGCTGAACCGCGTGGCTTTCTTGGCCGCCGCTCCCAGGCGGCTTTGGCAAAGTGGGAGCAGCCCCGGGAGATGGGAGGGCGCTGTCGGCCCCGGGCCAGCCGAGACTGGCCCTCAGGCCTTGCGAGGCCTTGCGAGGCCTTCCCGCGCGGGTGGCCCTGCCCTGGGAGTGGAGGCCGCCCCGGACCCTGTGGGGCACAGGCGAGCTGGGGCAGAAGCAGGGGCGAGGCCGGGCCTTTGGGAGCTTGTTGGCCTCCCCCCGAGATCCAAAGCTTCTGACCAGTGTATTTTCCGTCTTTTGAGGACTCTCCCTCCTGTTTTGCACAGTGGCTGCAGCAAACGACATTCCCACCGACAGTGTAGGAGGGATCCCTTTTCTCCACAGCCTCTGTAGCCTTGGTCCTGTGTGGGCTTTGGAATGATGGCCACTCTAACTGGGGTGAGATGCCACCTCATTGTAGTTTTGCCTTGTATTCCTCGGATAATTAGCAACCTTGAGCCTGTTTTGTCATGTGCCTCTCATTGGTCGCTGGTGGGTCTTCGCTGGAGAATTGCTTCCTGAGGTCGTCTTCTGCCCATTTTTGGATTGGGTCGTCTTCTGTCCGTTGAGTCGGATGAGCTGTTTGGATATGGTGGAAATGAACCCCTAGTCAGTCTCATGTTTGGCAAAGATTGTCTCCTATTTCGTAGGCCGTGGTTTAGTTCTGCTTCTGGTTTCCTTTGGTGTGCCAAAGCTGATGAATTCAGTTTGCTCCCGTTTGTGTTTGTATTTTTGCTGAGTTTTCTGTTGCTTGGGGAGACTACCCTAGGAGAAAATGGGTGAGGTGTACGTGGGATACTGTTTGGCCTACGTTTCCTACCGAGAGGTGTGTGGTGTCTTGTCTTACGTTTAAGTGTCTAAGCCATTTTGAATTTATTTCTGCGTATGCTGGGGCTGTACGCCCAGGGGCCGGGATTGGGGTAGGGGGCGGGGCGGCTGCAGAGAGGGCAGCAGCGAAGGACGCGAGCTGCCCAGGCAAGCCTGTGGATTTCCTCCCGAGTCCCCCTCAGCCAGCTCTCTGGGCGCCTTCTTCTGCCTCAGGGTGGCATCTGACATCTCTCCAGGTCAATGGAGTCCCGGGAGGCTTCCTCCAATACACAGAGAGACAGGCATATAAATAGGCAGACACGCTAGTCTCTTTCTTTGTTATTAACAGATAGATGCACTAACCTCGTCCTCCTCCTCCATTACATAGGTACACAGATACATACATACAAAGACAGACAGGCACACACCAACACACACACACACACACACACACACACACACACACACAAACAGAAGCCCCCTCCTACTCCTCAGTTAGGTAGGTAGATGGACACACCAATCTCCTCCTCCATGAAATAGATGGTCAGAGAGATACACACACACAGCAGCCTCCTCTTCCTCCTCAATCAGGTAGGTAAGTAGATAGACACACTAGCCTCCTGCTCTAGTAGATAAAGAAACACCCAGACAGACTGAGAGACAGACACACTCACCTCCTCCAATAGAAAGACACTTAGACGAACACAGTAGCCTCCTCCTACTTCATTAGGTGCGTATGCAGACAGACAGACGGAAAGTCACGCTAGCTTCCTCCACCTCCTCCTCCATTAGATAGACAAATACAGAAATGGACAGACCCACACACACACTTACACACACACACACACACACACACCACTCCTTCTCCTCCTCAATTAGGTAGATAGACAAACACACTAGCCTCCTCTGCCTCCTCCATTGCTTAGATAGATTGTCAGAGAGATAGATAGGCCGAGAGATAGACATACTAGCCTCCTCTTCCTCCATTACATAGACACACAGAGACACACAGACATAGACTAGCCTCTCCCCTCCTCCAACAGATAGATAGACAGCCAGGCAGCCAGGCAGCCAGGCAGGCAGGCAGGCAGGCAGGCAGGCAGACGGACAGACACACTCACTACAGGCGGAGTGCAGTCAGGGGACAGTGATGGGGACAGGGTCCGGGGACTGGGGTGCCCCTGGTGAGCCAGAGGATTTTCTCCCATGTCCCCAACGGCCTAGCCTGGGGGCGACCGCCGCTCTCCCACGTTCCTCAGACTGAAGCCATTTAATCAGCCTGCTCTTGGGAGCGGGCGTGGTGCGGTCAGTGAAAGAGGTCAGTGGTGGAGGGGCCGGAGGCACTGCGGCTAAGGGGGCTGCCCTGGCGAGTTGGCAAGTTTCCTCCCATCTCCCCCTCTCCTTGGCCTGGGGACAGCCTCTGCCACCCCAGGTTTGCGGGATTGAAGTCTCCTTGTCAGCCAGGTCATGGGAGGCTGGGGAGGTTCAGTCAGGGGCTTCAGAGAGGAGGCGGGGCTGCCCTAGAAGCCCGAGGATTTGCTCCCATGATCCCTTGGCCTGGCCTGGGGTCGGACTCTGATACCCCAGGTTCCCTGGCTGGACGCCTAGGTGTTGGATGCCTCCCAGGAGGCAGGCGCGGTGCGCTGAGGGGATGGTGGCCCGGGGCGGGTAAGGGGAGGCTGCAGAGAGGTCAGCAGCGGTGGCGAGGGCTGCCCAGGTAAGCCTGTGGATTTCCTCTGGTGAGCCCTCAGCTTGCTCAGGGGGCGCCCTGTGCTACGCCAGGTTCACTGGGTGCACATGTCCGTGTTGTCCGGCTCCCGGGATGCTGGCGCGGTGTGCTCAGGGGGCAGTGGTGGTGGCGGGGTCTGGGGCGGCTGCAGAGAGGGCGGGCGGCAGCGTGGGGCGGGGGCTGCCAAGGCAATCCTGTGCATTTCCTCGCGTGTCCCCCTCAGCCTGCTCTGGGGGCGGTCTCTGCTGCCCCAGGGTCCCTGGAGGCTTGTCCTCAGGTGATCCTGCTCCTGAGAGGTGGGCGTGGTGCAGTCAATGTGCAGGGGCGGGGGCAGCGACAGGGACGGAGACAGAGACAGCGACAGAGACAGCGACAGAGACAGCGGGCAATGGGAGCAAGTACCTGGCTAGTAGTATGGGTCAGCCCCAATCCTGCCATCTCCAGCTCTGCTGCTGCCACTGCCGCCGCCCCGCCCCCCTGGCCATAGCCGGCCTGCCTCCCAGGGGCAGGCTGACAGGGGGAAACTCCTTCCAGGAAGCTCTGGCAGCAGAGGCCAGGCGGCGGGGGAAGTGGGAGCAAGTGGACTTGCTCTCCCAGGACAGCCGCCCTGTCCCGCCTCCGCCGCCTCCGCCGCCACCCTCACTACCACTACCACTGCCACTGCCACTGCTGCCCGCTGTCCATCCCGGGGGCCGAGGGCCGGGCTAAGGCTGCACCCTCCCTCCCCGCACCAGCATCAAGCAGCCAAGGCCCACTGGCGAGCGGTGTGCAGCTCGGGACCACCTATCCCATGGGCTCTGAGGAGGCATTGGGCTTCGGGGTGGGATGGGGGCGTGGGGGTGGGGCTGGGAATTGGAATGGCCTCAAGCCCCGCCCACCCGGCCGCCGGGGCCGCGCCCCTGGGAGCCAGGACTGCGTGCCTGCCGTGGGCCCGGGGCATCCCTGTCTAGCGGCTGTCGCCGTGGTGATCGGAGCCCGGAGCGCCCGGCTCTCGCGAGGAGAGGGCTGAGGGGGTCATCTGGGGTAGGGGTGCACTCCGGGTGTGCGGCGATCTGGCGATGAGGGCGGACAGGGTGAGGGGGAGGGGTTGCTGGGAGCGGAAGTGACCCGGCTGAAGGGTGGGGGCTCATTCCTAGGTGAAGGGTTAGGGGAGTATCTCCGGACGGTGGGGGGACCTGGGGTGAGGCCCTTGGGGTGAGCGCGGTTTACAGGGGCTGTAGCTTAGGACCAAGTGGGGCGCAGACCTGGGGCGGGATTTGGGTGTGAGGAGAAGCAGCTTTGTCTCGGGGGTGCAGTGGATCGGGGACCGGGCGTGGCAGGGGGTGGGGAGGCACTGACTGGGTGGGGGGTCGGCGAGCAGTGGTAGCGGGGCTGGTGGGGTGAGGCCTGGCCCTGGGCCCGTGGTGGTCCTACTTGGGGGCCGGGACCCTGGAGGAGGGCGTGGGGGGCCGCGTTGGTGTTGGGGACCCGGCCAGCCCTGGCCGCGGGCTGGGCTCGCCCCACCGCCCCACCGCCCCACCGCCCCACCGCCCGAAGCTCCACCGGCCCACCGCCCGGCCCCACTCGCAGCATCCCTACTGCTGGAGTCGCAGCCAAGCCTCCATGCTGCTGTCAGGCGTGCGGGAGAGGGAGGGGCGCTGAAAGCTGCTCGTGCGCGCGCGCGCACGGGCGCCAGGACGCCAGGGCGCTGGGGCGCGCCCAGAACGTGAGGAAGCTGGGCGGGAGCTGGGTGCTCCTGGA
The DNA here is from genome assembly GCF_048564905.1 of Vicugna pacos. NCBI lineage: Eukaryota > Metazoa > Chordata > Mammalia > Artiodactyla > Camelidae > Vicugna > Vicugna pacos. The sequence goes on along the minus strand of NW_027328742.1, from coordinate 12,375,940 downwards.
CCAGCTCCCGGAGGAGGAAGGCTGCCTGGGGTGTCGGCCTCCCGCCGCTTGCTGTCGCCTCTGCTGCCGTCGCGAGCCTGGTAAGGGGGCGCTGGTGGGGGCGCGCAGGTCGGGGAGTCGGCGGGTGAGGCCTGGGCTGTGCAGTTGGGGAGGCGCCCGGGGGTGGGGGGAGGGGTGCGTCGGTGGGGTCCAGGCCGCGCGTCCAGGTTGGGACCGTGAGGCGGGTCCTGGGGCCCCCCGGCCTGGTTGGGGTGCCTTCCTCCCCCTCCTTAGTACTGGCTGAACCGCGTGGCTTTCTTGGCCGCCGCTCCCAGGCGGCTTTGGCAAAGTGGGAGCAGCCCCGGGAGATGGGAGGGCGCTGTCGGCCCCGGGCCAGCCGAGACTGGCCCTCAGGCCTTGCGAGGCCTTGCGAGGCCTTCCCGCGCGGGTGGCCCTGCCCTGGGAGTGGAGGCCGCCCCGGACCCTGTGGGGCACAGGCGAGCTGGGGCAGAAGCAGGGGCGAGGCCGGGCCTTTGGGAGCTTGTTGGCCTCCCCCCGAGATCCAAAGCTTCTGACCAGTGTATTTTCCGTCTTTTGAGGACTCTCCCTCCTGTTTTGCACAGTGGCTGCAGCAAACGACATTCCCACCGACAGTGTAGGAGGGATCCCTTTTCTCCACAGCCTCTGTAGCCTTGGTCCTGTGTGGGCTTTGGAATGATGGCCACTCTAACTGGGGTGAGATGCCACCTCATTGTAGTTTTGCCTTGTATTCCTCGGATAATTAGCAACCTTGAGCCTGTTTTGTCATGTGCCTCTCATTGGTCGCTGGTGGGTCTTCGCTGGAGAATTGCTTCCTGAGGTCGTCTTCTGCCCATTTTTGGATTGGGTCGTCTTCTGTCCGTTGAGTCGGATGAGCTGTTTGGATATGGTGGAAATGAACCCCTAGTCAGTCTCATGTTTGGCAAAGATTGTCTCCCATTTCGTAGGCCGTGGTTTAGTTCTGCTTCTGGTTTCCTTTGCTGTGCCAAAGCTGATGAATTCAGTTTGCTCCGGTTTGTGTTTGTATTTTTGCTGAGTTTTCTGTTGCTTGGGGAGACTACCCTAGGAGAAAATGGGTGAGGTGTACGTGGGATACTGTTTGGCCTACGTTTCCTACCGAGAGGTGTGTGGTGTCTTGTCTTACGTTTAAGTGTCTAAGCCATTTTGAATTTATTTCTGCGTATGCTGGGGCTGTACGCCCAGGGGCCGGGATTGGGGTAGGGGGCGGGGCGGCTGCAGAGAGGGCAGCAGCGAAGGACGCGAGCTGCCCAGGCAAGCCTGTGGATTTCCTCCCGAGTCCCCCTCAGCCAGCTCTCTGGGCGCCTTCTTCTGCCTCAGGGTGGCATCTGACATCTCTCCAGGTCAATGGAGTCCCGGGAGGCTTCCTCCAATACACAGAGAGACAGGCATATAAATAGGCAGACACGCTAGTCTCTTTCTTTGTTATTAACAGATAGATGCACTAACCTCGTCCTCCTCCTGCATTACATAGGTACACAGATACATACATACAAAGACAGACAGGCACACACCAACACACACACACACACACACACACACACACACACACACACAAACAGAAGCCCCCTCCTACTCCTCAGTTAGGTAGGTAGATGGACACACCAATCTCCTCCTCCATGAAATAGATGGTCAGAGAGATACACACACACAGCAGCCTCCTCTTCCTCCTCAATCAGGTAGGTAAGTAGATAGACACACTAGCCTCCTGCTCTAGTAGATAAAGAAACACCCAGACAGACTGAGAGACAGACACACTCACCTCCTCCAATAGAAAGACACTTAGACGAACACAGTAGCCTCCTCCTACTTCATTAGGTGCGTATGCAGACAGACAGACGGAAAGTCACGCTAGCTTCCTCCACCTCCTCCTCCATTAGATAGACAAATACAGAAATGGACAGACCCACACACACACTTACACACACACACACACACACACTACACTCCTTCTCCTCCTCAATTAGGTAGATAGACAAACACACACGCCTCCTCTGCCTCCTCCATTGCTTAGATAGATTGTCAGAGAGATAGATAGGCCGAGAGATAGACATACTAGCCTCCTCTTCCTCCATTACATAGACACACAGAGACACACAGACATAGACTAGCCTCTCCCCTCCTCCAACAGATAGATAGGCAGGCAGGCAGGCAGACGGACAGACACACTCACTACAGGCGGAGTGCAGTCAGGGGACAGTGATGGGGACAGGGTCCGGGGACTGGGGTGCCCCTGGTGAGCCAGAGGATTTTCTCCCATGTCCCCAACGGCCTAGCCTGGGGGCGACCGCCGCTCTCCCACGTTCCTCAGACTGAAGCCATTTAATCAGCCTGCTCTTTGGAGCGGGCGTGGTGCGGTTAGTGAAAGAGGTCAGTTGTGGAAGGGCCTGAGGCACTGCGGCTAAGGGGGCTGCCCTGGCGAGTTGGCAAGTTTCCTCCCATCTCCCCCTCTCCTTGGCCTGGGGACAGCCTCTGCCACCCCAGGTTTGCGGGATTGAAGTCTTCTTGTCAGCCAGGTCATGGGAGGCTGGGGCGGTTCGGTCAGGGGCTGCAGAGAGGAGGCGGGGCTGCCCTAGAAGCCTGAGTGTTTACTCCCATGATCCCTTGGCCTGGCCTGGGGTCGGACTCTGATACCCCAGGTTCACTAGCTGCACATCTACGTGTTGGATGCCTCCCCGGAGGCAGGCGCGGTGCGCTGAGGGGATGGTGGCCCGGGGCGGGGGACGGGAGGCTGCAGAGGGGTCAGCAGCGGTGGCCAGGGCTGCCCAGGTAAGCCTGTGGATTTCCTCTCGTGACCCCTCAGCTTGCTCAGGGGGCGCCCTGTGCTACGCCAGGTTCACTGGGTGCACATGTCCGTGTTGTCCGGCTCCCGGGATGCTGGTGCGGTGTGCTTAGGGGGCAGTGGTGATGGCGGGGTCTGGGGCGGCTGCAGAGAGGGCGGGCGGCAGCGTGGGGCGGGGGCTGCCAAGGCAATCCTGTGCATTTCCTCGCGTGTCCCCCTCAGCCTGCTCTGGGGGCGGTCTCTGCTGCCCCAGGGTCCCTGGAGGCTTGTCCTCAGGTGATCCTGCTCCTGAGAGGTGGGCGTGGTGCAGTCAATGTGCAGGGGAGGTTGCAGCGACAGGGACAGAGACAGAGAGAGCGACAGCGACAGCGACAGAGACAGCGGGCAATGGGAGCAAGTACCTGGCTAGTAGTATGGGTCAGCCCCAATCCTGCCATCTCCAGCTCTGCTGCTGCCACTGCCGCCGCCCCGCCCCCCTGGCCATAGCTGGCCTGCCTCCCAGGGGCAGGCTGACAGGGGGAAACTCCTTCCAGGAAGCTCTGGCAGCAGAGGCCAGGCGGCGGGGGAAGTGGGAGCAAGTGGACTTGCTCTCCCAGGACAGCCGCCCTGTCCCGCCTCCGCCGCCTCCGCCGCCACCCCCACTACCACTACCACTGCCAGTGCCACTGCTGCCCGCTGTCCATCCCGGGGGCCGAGGGCCGGGCTAAGGCTGCACCCTCCCTCCCCGCACCAGCATCAAGCAGCCAAGGCCCACTGGCAAGCGGTGTGCAGCTCGGGACCACCTATCCCATGGGCTCTGAGGAGGCATTGGGCTTCGGGGTGGGATGGGGGCGTGGGGGTGGGGCTGGGAATTGGAATGGCCTCAAGCCCCGCCCACCCGGCCGCCGGGGCCGCGCCCCTGGGAGCCAGGACTGCGTGCCTGCCGTGGGCCCGGGGCATCCCTGTCTAGAGGCTGTCGCCGTGGTGATCGGAGCCCGGAGCGCCCGGCCCTCGCGAGGAGAGGGCTGAGGGGGTCATCTGGGGTAGGGGTGCACTCCGGGTGTGCGGCGATCTGGCGATGAGGGCGGACAGGGTGAGGGGGAGGGGTTGCTGGGAGCGGAAGTGACCCGGCTGAAGGGTGGGGGCTCATTCCTAGGTGAAGGGTTAGGGGGGTATCTCCGGACGGTGGGGGGACTTGGGGTGAGGCCCTTGGGGTGAGCGCGGTTTACAGGGGCTGTAGCTTAGGACCGAGTGGGGCGCAGACCTGGGGCGGGATTTGGGTGTGAGGAGAAGCAGCTTTGTCTCGGGGGTGCAGTGGATCGGGGACCGGGCGTGGCAGGGGGTGGGGAGGCATTGACTGGGTGGGGGGTCGGCGAGCAGTGGTAGTGGGGCTGGTGGGGTGAGGCCTGGCCCTGGGCCCGTGGTGGTCCTACTTGGGGGCCGGGACCCTGGAGGAGGGCGTGGGGGGCCGCGTTGGTGTTGGGGACCCGGCCAGCCCTGGCCGCGGGCTGGGCTCGCCCCACCGCCCCACCGCCCCACCGCCCGAAGCTCCACCGGCCCACCGCCCGGCCCCACTCGCAGCATCCCTACTGCTGGAGTCGCAGCCAAGCCTCCATGCTGCTGTCAGGCGGGCGGGAGGGGGAGGGGCGCTGAAAGCTGCTCGTGCGCGCGCGCGCAGGGGCGCCAGGACGCCAGGGCGCTGGGGCGCGCCCAGAACGTGAGGAAGCTGGGCGGGAGCTGGGTGCTCCTGGACCAGCTCCCGGAGGAGGAAGGCTGCCTGGGGTCTCGGCCTCCCGCCGCTTGCTGTCGCCTCTGCTGCCGTCGCGAGCCAGGTAAGGGGGCGCTGGTGGGGGCGCGGAGGTCGGGGAGTCGGCGGGTGAGGCCTGGGCTGTGCAGTTGGGGAGGCGCCCGGGGGTGGGGGGAGGGGTGCGTCGGTGGGGTCCAGGCCGCGCGTCCAGGTTGGGACCGTGAGGCGGGTCCCGGGGCCCCCCCCCGGCCTGGTTGGGGTGCCTTCCTCCCCCTCCTTAGTACTGGCTGAACCGCGCGGCTTTCTTGGCCGCCGCTCACAGGCGGCTTTGGCAAAGTGGGAGCAGCCCCGGGAGATGGGAGGGCGCGGGACGGCCCCGGGCCAGCCGAGACTGGCCCTCAGGCCTTGCGAGGCCTTCCCGCGCGGGTGGCCCTGCCCTGGGAGTGGAGGCCGCCCCGGACCCTGTGGGGCACAGGCGAGCTGGGGCAGAAGCAGGGGCGAGGCCGGGCCTTTGGGAGCTTGTTAGCCTCCCCCCGAGATCCAAAGGTTCTGACCAGTGTATTTTCCGTCTTTTGAGGACCCTCCCTCCTGTTTTGCACAGTGGCTGCAGCAAACGACATTCCCACCGACAGTGTAGGAGGGATCCCTTTTCTCCACAGCCTCTGTAGCCTTGATCCTGTGTGGGCTTTGGAATGGTGGCCACTCTAACTGGGGCGAGATGCCACCTCATTGTAGTTTTGCCTTGTATTCCTCGGATAATTAGCAACCTTGAGCCTGTTTTGTCATGTGCCTCTCATTGGTCGCTGGTGGGTCTTCGCTGGAGAATTGCTTCCTGAGGTCGTCTTCTGCCCATGTTTGGATTGGGTCGTCTTCTGTCCGTTGAGTCGGATGAGCTGTTTGGATATGGTGGAAATGAACCCCTAGTCAGTCTCATGTTTGGCAAAGATTGTCTCCTATTTCGTAGGTCGTGGTTTAGTTCTGCTTCTGGTTTCCTTTGGTGTGCCAAAGCTGATGAATTCAGTTTGCTCCCGTTTGTGTTTGTATTTTTGCTCAGTTTGTTACTGTATTCACTCATTTATTTAACAAGTATTTTTTGAATACATACTGTGTGCCAGGAATTATCCTAGTTTGAGAGTTCAATGATAAATAACAGAGTTGAGTCCCTTGTTGAGGAGGCAGATGAGAAACAACGAACAAATAATTTCAGATAATATCCCACACTTTGAGGAAAATAAATCAGGGGCATGCGGTTGAGATTGGATTGGAAAAATTTTCTAAGAAGCTGAGGAATAATCAGCCACTTGATGGTGTAGGATCACAGGGAGGTAGGCAGACACCAGCAAGCGCGGAGATCCTTATGCTCGAATAGGCTTCTGATGTTCAGGGAAGAGAGGAAAGGACGAGGTGATTATAGCATTGGAGTCAAAAGGAAGCGTGGTAGAAGATGAGGTCAGAAAAGAAGAAGGTGTCTGATCGTCGAACCTCATAGTCCTAGGGAAGAGCTTTGGAAGCCGTAGTGGGAAGTGGTTTTATAGGGGAGTAACATTCTCAGGTTTAGACTTTTTATATCCCATGATGGTTGATGAGTAGGGAACACGTCTCAGAAACAAAGTAGAAGCAGGAAAAACAGTAAGAGTATAGGGGAAAAAAATCAGCCAAGAGAAGATGATAGCTTAGAGAAAGGAAGTTGCAGTGGAGATGGAGAGACCAGTTCATACATCTGTTTGGATACATGCAGACTCTTCCTGTTATGATGTGGTCAGAATGGCTGGGGTAGGGGTGCACTCCGGGTGTGCATCAAAAAAGTGTTCATGTGTTGCATATCTAGTTCACTTCATGGATTACTGGTTTAAGAAGATGTTACTTAAAATAAAAGATGCAGGGGGGATTGTCCTGTGGCCAAAGAAGTATAGGGAACAGCCCCAATATATTTCTCTTTAGAGATTCACAATGCACAGTAGCATGTGGAAAATTCAGAGAAGTCTAGCAGTTAAGAAAAACATTTAACTTTGTCCTTCCCACACTTCCTAAGATCCTTTGACTAAGAAACTCTGTTTCCCTTGTTCTTCAAAGAACACTTGTAAGCTGAGGGACATGGTTTTTGAGCAAACTGATGCAGTGGAAAGAGAACCAGAATGAGAGACCATTAAGCCCTACTGCCATCACTGCCTTTGTTTTGTGTGCTGTTGAACACATCAGCTTTCCTGTTGGAACCTCAGTTTCCTCATCAGGAAAATAAAAGGTCAGAATGACGGGTCACTAACTCCTCTTTATCAGGTTAATTTGTGTAAAGCTGTTTTTGCATAAATACTAAAGGAGCAGCTGCTTTAGGTGAAGCTGCCAACTCAGTTTAAATGATAGTTTGGTTGTACTGCTTCAGCCCACCCTCAGCTGACCATGACTTGCCATCTTTATACTGTCTGAGAATTTCTGCCATCTTCACTTGGAAAGAAGGCAGTTAGTAGCTGAATCAGAATTGCTGCTGTGCCAAGATCTGAATCTCTTAGGAGAAGAGTTATAATACTGAGAAGGTGGGTCAGAGACCAATTGGTCTTAGAGAACAGCTGATGCGCTCATTAGCGGTTCCTAGGCAACCGCACAGGGTGGGATGGACCAGGCTGTGCCGTGAAATACATTTCTTACAAAAAACCGTTGAGTGTGTAGAAAACATTTTCTTGTTGTTCAGTAAATTTTCTGGAAACAGTGAAAATACAAGCCATTTTCCTGCATGTCAAAAGCTCTTTTATTTCTACCAAAATATCCATACTTCCTTCCTCCCATCCTTCCCTGACTTATTTGTTCCTTCCTTTCCTTTTTCCTTTCTCATTTTGAGAAATGGGTCATCAGTCTCGGTTTTTCAGGGCCTTGAACATTTTTTAGCAGTGTCTTTTGGGGACTACCAGGAAGCTTGAGAAATAGGCAGAACAAAGAAGACTATCAGGAGGCTGCTAGAGGGAATGGGGTTAAAAAGCCATGAAAACACGGATATGAGCGAGAAAGTTAAGAGAAAGGTTGATGGGGAAGTCCTCAACTTGGAGAAGGAAGGTTGGAAAGAAGAAGCATTTTCAAACTGATGTTAACTCTTTTGGTTTGAAGAGATGTAAGAGTTGCTAAGCCAAGTCCATTAGGGTCTCTATTCCTTTCCTTGTCACCCATAAGGTAGTATTAGAAGAAAATATTAAAAAAAAAATCTATCACCCTATGAGAGAATTTTGTCTTTAGAAGCTCAGTGTGTGAGCTTTTCCTCAGATCCCAGTAATCCGTTTTGGGAAGGGAGGTGGATGAGGCAAAAGAAGCAGGAGAGAATGAAGAGTGAATTGCACTAACTCCTATATATAACATAAATAACTTTATACTGCATAGCACACGGACCTATATTCAGTATCTTGTAGCAAACTATAATGAAAAAGAATATGGAAAAGAATATTTGTGTGTGTATGCATGTCTGAAACATTATGCTATACACTGGAAATAGATGCAACATTGTGAACTGACTATCCTTCAATTAAAAAAAGAAAAGGAGTGAATAGGAGAGGGAGAACCTCTCAGGGATAGATACTAATAGGTTGCCGGATGCAAGGATGAGGGCGCAAAATAATAGTTATGAGGGAGGGGGCTTAATGATGGCAGTAATTTTAATGAGATTGAGAGTGATTTGGGGCCGAAAGGAGGCTTTGGAGCAGGTGTGGGGTGACAACAGGGAAAAGATGATTTTAAAGAGTAGTTCTGTGGACTGTGAATGGAGCTCCTTGTATGTCATTGAGGACCATCAGTAAAGACTGTGATCACTTGTAATAGCTTCTGACCACTGTCTACTGGATAGAGCAAAGTCACAGTTCAGACGAAGATTACACAAAGGAAGGAAAGGACTGGAAAGTTTGAAATGGGAAAATGGGGAAGAGTACATAGACAGAAGTAAGTGCACAGTAAACGAGCTATGGAATGTTGACTATTTTCACCACCAAAGACTGAGAATTCTAAGCAAGAAAATTTAGATCTATATGTACTTCTTGGTTGTAGAAGTGTACTATGAAATTCTTTTGATATTCACACAACTTGACAATTCCGGTTCCTGGCATTTTTAAGAAAATGTTGACTGTGGCACCTTTCTGGCTTACCATGAGAATACCTATTCTGAGGGAGAAGAATAAATTGAGCAGATTTCCTGGTCTTAGCATTTGTGATGTAATAATTCAGTACCTTTGAAACAAATGTGAAAATAGTCAATACCAATTCTCCATCCTTATCCTGACACAACTTTTGTCACTAGCTTTACCCTCTTGAGGTTTACTTTCCATCAGTGTTCTTCACATTGCTTGCTGGGTTGCATTCAAAGAGGCTGGACATAATGAAATCATTTTCGTATTTCTGTTTATGTCAGTGTCCACCAGGGCTTTGCGGTGCCAGCAATAATCACCCCAGAACTCTGGTGGTATCATTAAAAAGTCCACAAATGATAAATGCTGGAGAGGGTGTGGAGAAAAGGGAACCCTCCTACACTGTTGGTGGGAAGGTAGTTTGGTGCAGCCATTATGGAAAACAGTATAGAGATTCCTTAAAAAACTAAAAATAGATTTACCCTATAATCCAGCAATCCCACTCCTGGGCATATATCCAGAAGGGATTCTAATTCAAAAAGATACATGCACCCCAATGTTCATAGCAGCACTATATACAATAGCCAAGACATGGAAACAACCTAAATGCATTGACAGATGACTGGATAAAGAAGTTGTGGTACATTTATACAATGGGATACTACTCAACCATAAAAGCATTTGCAGCAACATGGACCTGGAGATTGTCATTCTAAGTGAAGCCAGAAAGAGAAAGAAAAATACCATATGGTATCACTTTTATGTGGAATCTAAAAAAAAAACAAAACAAAAAAAAAACCCTGACACAAATGAACTTATTTACAAAACAGAAACAGACTTACAGATGTAGAAAACAAACCTACAGTTACTGGTAGGTAAAGGGGAGTGGGAAGGGATGAATTGGGAGTTCGAGATTTGCAGATACTAACTACTATATATAGAATGGATAAACAAGTTTATACTGTATAGCACAGGGAACTGCATTCAATATCTTGTAGTAACCTAAAGTGAAAAGGAATATATGTGTGTGTATGTATGACTGAAGCATGCTGTACACCAGAAATTGACACAACATTGTAAATTGACTATACTTCAATTAAAAACAACAACAACAAAACTCTGGTGGCCAATGTACTAGTTACACTGGTGAAAGTTCAGTATTGTTTGAAGAAAAGTATCAGCGTAGGCAATTGTTTCTTCTTTCACAGGGCCCATGTGTTCCATAGGACACTGAGCACGCATGATACTGTTTGGCAAAACGTTCCCATAGTCAAATGTGTTGGATGCATACTTGAAGTGATGCTAGTTTAAGATAAAAGACATTGGGTTAAGCATGAAGGGACTTGATTTCCAGTCCTAAGCATGCACTTGACCCTCTGTGTGTCCTTGGCAAGCCACTGATACCCTGAAGGACTGTAAAGTGGTGGTTGCGCTGTTCATCTCCCTGCATGAGAGGGTTGTAGCCTCTCATTTGGTTACAGTCTGTAGGTTAAAGTTGTGGCTATATTGTCAGAGAGCCTTTATTGGAATTCCAGCTCTACCTTCTAAAGCTGTATCACTAAGTTATAAAACTTACCTGAGCTTTAATGTATCCTTAGGTGTGAATAATAAATTTCTCATAAAGTTGTTGGGCTTCTATGTGATCACTGATGTAAAAGAAGTAATTATCACCATAGTACTACTTAAATAGTTACTAGGTCAATCATAATTAATAGCAATATTATAATTAGCAGCAAAAATGATTTTAGTTATTAAACATTAATTTAAAAAACCACTGGTACTAGTAGCAGTAGCAACAGGCTATGGTTATTGAACACTTTTTTTCCAGACTGTATTCTAAAAGCTATGCTTTCATTATCTTATTTCTCATAAAAACCCTGTAAGTTAGGTATCTGATTATCCCCATTTTACAGAGAAGGATGCTGTCATAGATACAGGTTAAAGATGCTCAAGGTCTCACAGTCAGTAAGTGGTGGACTGAGATGTGCTTTGTCCAGTGCCAGAGGCTTTTGACCTAACCTATCCCCATGTTAAATGTCCTTTTAACCTGCCCTTAGTGCTGTTAGTCTCCGTGCCCTCCAGCTGGATAAGGACTCTGAAGAGAGCCGACTTGGAGTTCTCTTCAGAGTTCACCAGCAAATCATTACACATGGAAATTAAAGAACTGTGGACAGGATAAGAAGCACTAAAGTACTTAGATTGCCCTACTGATTTTTTTTCTTTCTCAATGGTAATCTTTTATTTAAATGTTTAATTGTAATTGAAAGGGTAGTACTGCATCTTGAATATAAAGACAGAATTTGTGTAACTACTGATTATTGATTTTTTGAAGAATAAAGTGGAAGGCTCAGAATTCTCATAGAGGTTACTGTTTCGTGAAGTCCATGAGGGCTGGAGCTGAACCCCCTGTGTTTTGAGAAATGGTAACTGTTCTGGAATTACTGGAAAGACAGTTTGAAGCGTTATAGATCTTAGAAGAGAAATGGGCAAGACTGCCATCTAGTGGACTCGGAGTCAGTTACAGCTAAAAAAAATACAGTGTTTTAGTGAAACCTATCTAAAGTGATAAGTAATACTAATGGGTAATTTATGTAGATGTACATCGGAGAACTATCAGCTGGGTCAGACCGGTACTCAGGCTGAATTCTGAGTTGGCAAAATCAGAAGACTTAGGGGCATTTTAGCGGTTCAGGTGTGTAGGACGTTAGCACAAAAGAGAATCTGAGATTAACATCTTCAGCCTCCTCCTTCGCAGCCCAGGGAAGGACAGCAACTCGTTTAGGGTCACGTGGATGCAATGACTTGTCATCAGGCTTCCTCATTGCACATTCAGCGCTCATTTCATATTCATCCAGAATTGTGCAAGTTCTCCCAGTTAGCCACCTTAGACTCATAGTCACAAAAGGAGACAGATGTGGGAAGTGATAAACTTTCCCAACTGTTTGAGAAACATCTCTGTGCAACCCACCATGGTATTGAAACATACCAGTATTTCACTGAGGGGTCAGAAGTATCTCTCTGCATCTGCCACTTAGGGATTTGCTAAGTACACACCTCTAAAGAGTGTATGATAGAACTGTGTTCTCATATCATTGACTTTCATTCCATTTCTGTTCAGCTATTAACTTTTGACTCTTGTACCTATGTTTTTAATATAGAAAAGCTGGAGGGGAGAGGAATAACCCAAACAGTTTTACCACATATAAATGTCAGTTTGGATATTTAAGATACAGAGGAGTAGTGTAACCCCGATTTTGAATCATGGCTGTGTTCCTTCCAAGCTGTACTGTATGGAATTGGTTTCTTTGTTTCTCCATCTCTAGAATAGAGATGGTGATAATGTTTACTTCAGCTCAGGGTGCTCTTTGAGTTTTAAGAGATGAAACATAATACAGTACTCTGTGGTAATTCCCAATCAGTTTATTTCTCTCTGTTCCTGTCTGTCTTTCTCTTTGTCTCTCTGTCCCCCTTCTCCCATCCCTGTAGAAGGAAGGTTTTCATTTTTTAAATTATTTTCCTGGTGTTTTCTGAAATTCCAAGCTTGTAGAGCAGTTGAAAGAATAGTTTATTCCCAAATACCCTTCTCCTAGGTCTACCAGTTGTTAATATTTGAAAGTTGTATGCATTATACCTCTACTCAGAAGTTCTTCTGTGTGCATCACCTAAAAATGAAGACATTTTCCAATATAACCATAATACCATTAACATAAGAAACTTGCTAATGATTCTGTAATACTAATATTATTTAGATTCAAATGCCTTTAATTGTTCCATGAGTATTTTTACATCATCATTTTTTAATCCAGGATCCATCCAAGGTTAGTGTATTACATTTCATTGTTATGTCTCTTTGATTTCTTAGAATCTAGTGTGGTACCCCTAAAACTAAGTGTTTTGTTTTTTTATGTTGAATTTTTGAAGATTTCAAGAGGTAGGTTATACCTGTCAGTGATACTAAGTTTGATCACTTGATTAAGTTGGTAACTGGTAGGTTTTTCTGGTTATATTAAGTATTTCTGGGGTGATACTTTGAGCCTGTGTGAACATTCTGCTTTCATATATATTCTGACATCAAAGTTTTATGCACCTGTTGATGAACTGTAGCTGAGTCATTATTACAATGAAGGTTGCATAATGGCAGTTTTCTTCTTCTTTTTCTACATGGATTATCTGGCAGTCCTTTAAAAAGAAGAATTTGTCTTTTTTTCCCTCCCTCTTCTCTCTCTCAGGTAGTACTGTGGACTTGAGGGGTTTTTATTGTTGTTGTTGTTGTTGTTTTTTTAACTGTGAAGTGTTTTAATCCATTGCCACCACTTCCTTTGTGATGTTGCAAATGTGGCCAATGAGCGCTCCTTGAAGCTGGCTCCTCTGTTCTCTCATGTACTTGGTCACCTCCTTACTTCCTGGCACAGACTGTTCCAGGCTCACCTTGTACTTTCCCTAACCCAACCTGGTTGTAGCACTACAAAGAACTGAGAATGATATTTAGAAAATGAGATCTGAATGCCAGATGAAACACTATGCAATTATTTTTAAAACTGTGGTATTAAGATGTGGAGGAAAATGTAGCCAACTTTGTGTACTTTGTCAAATGACTCCTCTGCTTGGTTAAATCACCCCTCAACTAATTATTTTTTGGAGGTAATCAGGTTTGTTTGTTTGTTTGCTTACTTAAATGGAGGTACTGGGGATTGAACTCAGGACCTCATGCATGCTAGACATGCACTCTACCTCTGAGCTACACCCTACTCGCTCTCAACTTGCCTTAATTATTGTTTCCTCAGACTATACCGGAAAAGTCTGAAGTCCTTCAGGATTAGGACCATTCCTCTGTGACGTACAAGCCCTAAACTTCTCAATAGTCATCACACCTCTAAATATTCAAGGTCTATCTCGTCTGAAAAGTCAGCTAGGGAAGAATCCACTTCTAAGCTTCCACGGTTGTTGGCTACATTCAGCTCCTCACAGGCTGCCGAACTGAGGGCCTCAGTTTCTTGCTGGCTGTTGGCCAGAGTCCACCCTCAGTTCCTTGCCATGTGGCACTCTCCAAAGGGCATCTTAAAACATGTCAACTTGTTTCTTTAAAACCTGCTGGAAAGAGAGAGTTCTAGCAAGCGATGCATTATAGTGTTATGTTATCAAGAAATTGACATCTTACCATCTTCGTTGTATTCTAATAGGGATAGGTGCAACTCACATTTGGGGGGAGGGCATTACACAAGGGTATGAGTACCTGAAAGTAGGGATTATGGCAGCCCCCTTAGGGTCTGTCCACCACACTGATGGACTTGACCTTTTACTGAGGGGAAACAGATGATACACATAGGAAGTACAGAATCAGATGGCTATACATCTATAAAGAAAGTGAGCAGAGAGACACGATGGAGAATTGTTGGATGGGGTGCCTTACCTAGAGTGTAAAGATGAGACCTCTCTGAGGAGGTGAGACTGACTGAGACCCAAATCATGAGAAAGGATTAGTCGTGTGAGCATGTGCAACGGGAAGAAGAGTGAGTAAGTGCAAAGACCCTGTAGTAGAAATAAATTGGTCCTAGAAGGAGGCCAGTAAGCCTAGAGGAACCACAAGAGAGGGTTTAGAGAGGTGGGCAGTTACCAGACCATTTGGGACTTGTAGGCACACAGTAAAGAGTTCGGGTTTTCTTAATTACAATTTCAAGCCAGTGGAGCAGGGTTCACATGGAGAGTGATACGATCTATTTTCTGCTTGTATAGGATTCATCCTGACTCCTGTTTTGTGAATGATCTAAAGGGGGAGAGTGGAAGCAAGGGACCAGTCTGGAGGCTGTTGAAACAGTCCAGTTGAGCGATGATGATGATTTAAACTAGGATGAGGGCAATGGATTTAATCATAAGTGATCAGATTCAGAGTATATGTTGAAGGCAGGAGCTCTGGGATTTCCCAATGGATAAATAAGTGACTGAGAGAAGTCACGATGTGATCCATCTATTGGGCCTGAGCATTTGGGTGGACAGTCCTGGAGGGAGGATGGATGCAAACACTCAATGCACTGGAGCATTTTCTTTCTAAGGGACTTAATTTTTTTTAGAGGAAATTTTATGTTCAGAGCAAAATTGAGCAGAAAGTACAGAGAATGCCTATATATACCTCTCTAAACACATGTGCACAGCCTCCCTTACTACCAACATCTCACTGTGGTGGTAAGTTGGTTACAATCTGTGACACAGTGCTGTCACCTAGAGTCCATAGATTACATTAAAGTTCACTCATAGTGTTATATTTTCTGAGAGTTTTGACAAATAGAAATGACATGCATTACAGTTTCATACAAAATAGCCTCACTAAAATGCCCTGAAATCCTCTGTGTTCTGCCCTCCCTTCCCTCTCCCCTAACCCTTGGCAACCACTGATCTTTTTTACTGTCTCCATAGTTTTGTCTTTTCCAGAACATCATAAATTTGGAATATACAATGTGTAGCTCCTTAAGACTTTTTTTTCTGTTATTGTGTGTTTAAGTTTCCTCCATATCTTTTCATGGGCTGATCGCTTATTTCTTTTTAATGCTGAATTGTATGCCGTTGTCAAAATGTTCCATAGTTTGTTTATCCATCACCTACTGAAAGACATCTTGGTGACTTCCAATTTTGGCAATTGTGAATAAGGCTGCTATAAACATCCATGTGCTGGTTTTTGTGTAGACAAAAATTTCCAGCTCATTTGGATAAAAACCAAGGAGTGTGGTTGCTGGATCGTATGCTAAAAGTGTAAAACTTGGAGCATTTTTTATTGTATTCAGTTCCATACACATGTCCTTGTGATTACCTCGTCTGTGGCACATACATACCACCACAGTTCATTGGCTGAGAGCTGCTACCACTTCTATATTAATCCATCTTTTCATTGCCTTACACATGTTTTTGGTTCTCCCAAGATCAGTGTAGTGATGCGGGTGCCATCTAGTGGACAAAAAGAAAATGTGCTTGGATTGAACAACAACCGCCATAAAAAGATTGGTTAAAAATAAAGAAAAATTATTCAGTTGTGCTAAATAAGAAAAATATTTCAGTGTTTTGGACATTGAGCTCATGTTTGGACTACAGTGTGGTCCAAAACTAGGAGAGGCATGGTAGAGAAAAGAAATTAGCAAAGATGAGCCAGCAAGTTAATATCCTGAATATCTGAATTTATTCACCAAATGATTTGGGACCTTCACACATATACAGAATTTTTCTAATATATGTGTGTGTGTGTGTGTGTGTGTGTGTGTGTGTGTGTGTGAGGAGGGGGCAGAGAGAGAGAGAAGGAGGGAAGGAGAGAATATGAATGAGAGATTTAAACATGGCCATCGTCTCCATGAAAAAAAAAAATACATGATACAATGATTTAATTTTAATTTTAAATTATAGATGGAAGGAAAGGGAAACCAAGAGGGCAGAGAGCTCAGGGAAGGTATCACTTAAACACCAGGAACTGACATGAATCTTGAAATGTGAAGATATGAATAGGTAATGGAAAAGGCATGATGAGAATAAATTCAGAGCCATAGAAAGAAAATCTCAGGTTATAGAGATCCATCTGGAATACAAAAATCTATTTTTTAAAAACTCATTTGGACTTAAAGAGGAGGTGGAAAGTGTTATGTGAATTAATTGAACTATCTCTGTAGGAGACTGTAAAGAAGAGCAGTGGAAATAGTAATTAAAGATAATGCAGGTATTAACTTACAACAGTGGTGATAAGAGCTAACGCTGATGTAGTTACACATATATGTAGTCACTGTTCTGGTTACTTTTATATGTATTGTCTCATTTAAACTTCATAACAATCCTATGAAGTATATATTTCTCAACTTAAGGAAACTGAGACATCTGGGTTTTTTTTTTTAAACAACTTTCAGCAGATCACAAAGCTAGTGAGTATGGGAGCCTGTATTCAAACCCAAAAGTCGGCCTTCAGAGTCTGATGATGAGCTGACTTCTGCTAGATAGAGTGAAACCATGAAACCATGGGGATGAACAGATTGAGGAACCTGAATTGTGGACCTTGTTCTGTCTTTCACATCCCTTGGGAAAATATCATCCTCTTCCTGGACATCAGTTTCCTCATCTACTTAGTGAGAATATCAAACCTTGTTGCCTCTGAGGTATGGCTGAGTTCTACAATGTGCTGATTATATTAAACCAGGTGTCAGTCCTCCCTCTGGAGGACTGTTGCTTTGTTGGCATGAGGGTGGTGAAAACCTGCTGTGGATTGGAGAGTCAGCTCGGTGAAAAGGTCACCAGTCCTTCACCCATTTCTCCTTCACCCCTGGAATCTGTGGAGTCCTACCGACAACTCACAAAGCTCTCTGAATCCATCTGAAGCTCTGCTGAATCTGTACAAGCTTCTCTTGAGTCTGTTCAGATCGCTCCTTCTCACCATCTTCATCCTCACTTGGGACCTCATTCTTGCTCTTGAGAATGACTACGGTAGCTTCCTAACAGTTCTTCCAGCCTCCAGTATGGCCTCCTCTCCGGCTATTTTTCACACTGTGGGAGGAGTAATCCATCCCATATAATTCTCCTGCTGACACCCCTCCACTGGCTTCTCAGTGTGCTTGGGGAGGGCGCCTAGAATTCTCATTTCTTTCATGTGCTTTAAGAGGCATTTCCTGTTTGGACCATTGTTTGCCTTCCAGCCCAAACTATACCACTCCCTGTCTGTTGTGCTGCTGCCACCTTGTGGTCACCACTTCATCAGCAGCAAAATCCCTTGAACTCCTTACAGTCATTACAATGAGGTTGAGTTTTATCTTAAGAGTATCAGAAAGTAATTGAACGGTTGTATTCAGAGGAGTGACATGATCTTACATTCTACAAGATCTCTCAGTTGGAGAGGACCAAGAGGGGAACAAGACTTGTAATCAGGGTGAAGGCAGATAGGGCTAGGATGAGGACAGCAGTCATGGAGATGGAGAGAAGGGGATGAAGGCAAGATAAATTTCGGAGATGGAGTCAGTAAGACTTCCTGATGGATTAGAAGTGGGAAAATAGAGAATCATAAATATCTGAGCAACTAGATGGATGTCATGGCTATTGAAAAGGTGCACTAGATGGGGAGGAACAGAACTGTGGATCAAAGAGGGAATGAATTAAAAAGTCACTCTTTGATGTACTAAGGTTAAAAACATAATATTGAACTACTGTCACCCACCCCGTCCATCTGTGGAAGCCTATAGGATCTACTCTGTGTCAGCAGTGGTCCTACAGTGTCACTGTGTGAGGGTGCCTTAGCATCAGTCCGTTTCATCTGTTGTTCTGGGAATTTGGTGGGTAGTTTTGACTTGTCACTACATGCCCTTTAAGTCTAACACTTTTCTGAATAATTTTATTGGTGTACTTCTCTAAATTCAATTTGTTTTTTCTTCCTAGATTTCCTAATATTTGAATGTTGGAGTGCCTGGACTGGTTCTTTATTCTTTAAAATACCTCTTTCATATTCTCTCCCTGTCTCTTTGCTCTACTTTCTAGTTTCCCTAAACTTTATTTTCCAATCCTCATGTGAGACTGAAATTTTTGATAATCTTTCTAGTGTGCAAGAACTCTCTTGGCTTTCAGAAACATGCCTCTTTTTGCATCCTACACATGGTTTGTTGATGAAAAATATGTTATTGCTCTGTAAGTTTTGGGGGATATCATTTTGATTTTATTTAAGCTTCTCCTTGCTTCTTGACTTTCTGTCAATTGCGTGTTATATTTGGGGCTTGATCTTTCCTAAATAGGATTTTCTAAGATGTTTGTGATCCTTGGTGTTTTTCCTTATTTAAGAGCAGGCATTCAAAATCTAGCCATATTGTTGGGTGTGAGATTGGTGCTTGTCACCAGCAGGTTGTACTGAGGGTAATCTGGAGGGACCATTTTCTTAGGGGTGTGTCCCCCAGATGTGAATATCTTCTACCCCCTCCAGATTCTTAGGAAAGATTGTCCTCATGCCCTACCTGAAGGGACAGGCCAGACTGCTAGTCTTCTGAGAGCCAAGAAGTGTCAGAAGACACCAGAACTTAACTTCCAGTAGTAATATTGGTCATCTGGAAAAGAAACAACATCCAAAAAGAAACAGAAAAGAATTTAGTACCTTCTTATTCACATCCAGAAGGAGTCTGCCTACATTTACATCGAGCTTGAGGAAGGGGAATAAAAGCTCCCTTTTAGTAAATAAAGACTAAAGTAGTAAACAACATGTTTGACTGGAAACTGCTTGTTAGAGAATTGAGATTAAGTTTTATATCTTAAAGATTGCCTTACTTTTTGTTACCTAAAATTGATGAGAAAAGTCGTGGCAACTACAAGAATATTCATTCAGGGGTCCACAAAGGTCACCCATGAAGCTGGGTAAAAGAGAAAATTACAAATTTTATGATAAATCCTTGTGGTTTCTACTTATAATTATGTATCAGTAATACATAATTAAAAACCTAAGGTTAACCAGCATATTAACCTTCTGTACTAAAGTTACAAGGAACTTATTAGACTGTTTCATCTCTGACCACTCCCGACTGACATGTAATTTTTCTACAGTGATTATCACTTTTTAAAGCCCATACTTGGTATTACTTTCATACATTTATTTATCTTTTCACACTTATCAACTTTGCTCTCTTTTCAGAAATTTTAGAGCTTCCATTTAGGTCATCTTTCAGTTTTTCACAGTCGTGAGATTCATTCTTTGGAAATTTCTTAAGGTTCTGTGGGTGGCAAGCTCTCAGAATTACTTGCTGAAAACGTTACTCTTACGTTTATTGGGTGCGTGTTTCTAGATATTTACTCTTCAGTTTCCATTTTTTGCTGTTAAGAAGCCTACCGTCGGTCAAATTGTTCTTTGCAGGAAATCGGCATTTTCTCTCTGAGCGATTTTAAATCCTCTCTTTGCTTAAATATTTTGCAGGTACTCTACAGTGTGTCTAGGTGTTCCATTTCTTGTGGCGTTTCCTACTTTGATGTGTGTGATACTTAATCCTCCTGTTGGCATTGTGGTAGCACGGCTTTTAACTGTGCTTCGCATTTAGGAAACTTCTGTTAACCCTTCCAGAGGATAAACTTCTAATGCTCTGCCAACATGGGAGGAGGGAACAAGCCCTCGCTAGAATTTGTGGAATAAGACAGGAGATTGGTTAATTGCTATAGGAAACAGACACTGGGGCTTGAGTGGTGCCTGAGAAAGAGAAGGTGGTCTAGGTCCAATTGAAGTCCCCTCTGAGGAAGGTCACAGAGGCACAAATTCTTGGGTCTAAATACATGTGGAGGCACAGAGTGATTTTTTTTAAGATGCTGACAAGAAGATAGCCTGGCAGGACAAGGAAGCCCAGCATTGAGAGGCTGTGGGGTGTATTTCTGGAAGTAGAGGATGAAAGTAGGGCTGGGAGCAGCCAGGTGGAGAAGCATTGCTGTGACAGAAGAGGAGCTGTGATGGAGGGGCCCGCGGGGGAGCCCGGAGGACTCCAGGAAGCACCCTCCCGAGCCCTCCGTTGTGTATTCATTATCTCTCCTCCTGTCCGCTTTGTTCTTGTGGCTTGATTCACACCTCGAGAAATATTTCAAGTATTTTAGTGAGGCTTTAGGAGGAAATAGAATGAAATATCTGTGTGCACAAAGGGACTTACCTGTTGTTTAAAGTACTGAAGTTGTATTTCATGCAATATTTGAAACAAAGGTTACTTAATCCTAGTAACAACCAAACACCTGTGACCATACCTCACAGCCTATGAAAGGGAACAAAATCCACCGTGTCGTGATGCCCGTGTGGGCTCCCATGGCATCTCCTTCTCGCTCTATTCGGAGAAACTGTCTCTTAAATTTGCATTTTCCTGTTCATTTTATTTCATCTCCTAACTTTGAAAAAAGTCATATATTAAGATTTATCTTTTCTCTCTGTCGGTGATTCCAGTATTTGAAGTACTCTGGATCCAAATATGCTGATTCTCACCCGTAGTTTCTGTATTTTTCTGTTGTTTCATTTTGCTTTTCAATGAGCACATGTAGGGTTGAACTTGCTCATGGAACACCACAGGACCAAGCTCAGGAGGTTTTGCTTCGTGCTCTATGGGTGTTTGCTTTTGCTGGACCCCAGGATGTGCTGACAGGCAGGGATTCCTTTATTTTCTTGTGTTGAGCTTTCACTGACCAGACAGATGTTAACCATTTTGACTCTAGAGCCAGGTGAGAGCAGGCTAAGAGTGACAGTTCTCGGAGGATGCTGGGTGTGGAGATACTTGCATCCAGGATTCCTAGAAAGTTCCCTTTCCGAGACAGACACTTGCAGTGTGTAGTCTAGCTTTGAGGCTCCTGGCTTCATGTGGGAGTCCAAGTTCAGCTCCAGAACTTCACGAGGGTCTAGAGTTTCCCAGTGCCCTTGGTCAGCCTTGCCTGGAGCGCAGCCCTGGATCTTAAACGTTTTCTCAGAGCCCTGATTTCCGCTCACTGTTGCTGTTTAAGTGCCCTTATTTTTTAGTTTGTTGACAAGCATTCAAGAAAATATGTTGGTAATTTATACAAGTCTTGTTAAAGAATCCAGTGCAGCATATTGCTAGATGCAAAGTCTGTACTTGAAGTTTTATTTCCTTTGTGATAGAAGAGCTGCTACGAGAGAGACGTGCTTCTCTGTGTTGCTCACTTAACATTTTGTCAGCTGCCACTGCTACTGCTGCTGCCGGTTCTCCTCTTTGGCTTTTGCTTTTGATTATTTATTTCTGGTTTATTGCAGAGATGAGAAAATAAAGTTAGTACTTGTCTTGCTTTACGGCTGTTTTTTTAAGTTTTTCTTTGTGCCGTATTAGGCAGTCAGTTAAAAAATTGGTGCTTCAAAGAGTACATTCCGTCTTATTACTGTATTAAAGTCTGCTTAATAATAATTTATTTTACTCAATCAAAATGTCAATTTTATGACACAAGCAGTTTCCCACACCAGACAGCCCTCAGTCAGGGCACTCAGGATGTCTTCTCTCTTTTCCACTATAGAGCTTTCCCACTGCTCTGCCTGCTTGTAAGTCTCCATGAAAATGCGGTGATGGTGGCTAAGACACTTGTTCCAGGAAGCTCTGAATAAATACCTTTTGCATCTTCTCCTTTGGTTGGTCTTCATTTCCATCTGCTACTGTATTATGAGTGCTGGATCAGAGAGGGAGCAAACGAAAATGCTGCCCTCATGGAACTTACGTTCTAATGGGGCAGTGATGGGAGGAGGCAGAGAGAAAAGCATGGGAAATAAAGTATGTGGAATATGTGAAAGTTACAAGTGCTATAAAAACGAGCAAGGGAACGGACACGAGAGAGCTGGAATAAGAGGTGGCAATTTTAAATATGATTGTCAGGGAAGTTCTGCTGAGATGGTGACATTTGAGCAAAGACTGGGTTTCCGTGAATGCCCAATTCTGCATTGGGTAACTCCTCGTCCTTTTTCGGAGTTCGTGTAATGCCTGTATTCCTTTGCTCTGCTAGTTTTCACTGTGCCTTAAGAGATTTATTTCCTGTTTCAGAGCATGTGTGTTTTGTTTAGTTTCCTTGACAGAGACCAGCAGTTGGAGTGTACTGTTTCGTCTCTGTCTCTTGTAGTTCATGTCTCTTCCTTTCTTTCAGAGGTTGTGTGCCGGGTCATTTCTTTTGC
The DNA here is from genome assembly GCF_048564905.1 of Vicugna pacos. Classification (NCBI taxonomy): domain Eukaryota; kingdom Metazoa; phylum Chordata; class Mammalia; order Artiodactyla; family Camelidae; genus Vicugna; species Vicugna pacos. The sequence goes on along the minus strand of NW_027328742.1, from coordinate 12,353,681 downwards.
CTAGCTGTCTTTCAAAATGCACAGTTCTCTTGAGTCCAAAAGAGTAAGTATGGTTTATTGAATGGACTGGATTAGGTAAGCCTCAAACAGAAAACAGCTTTACTTTGCACCGTCACCATCCCTCCCTCAGTATCATGTCACACCTGTTCGATGCCCCTGACAGTACCTTGCGCGTGTTTTATAGGTTTTGCTGTCACTTTCGGTAATAATAAATAGTCTCATTCTCCAGCCCCTCCCCTCCCCCCGCCAAGCCATTCAATCTAATATCGGAGCATCAATATTTCTTCTGGTTTTAGGCTTTGCCCCTCCTCCAGGTTGAGCCTGAGTGGGTGTTGGATGCCTCCAGTGGACAAGTTGGGAAGCGGTGGGCCAGCTTTGCCACCTACTTATCTGTCCTTCTCCTGATCTTCCACCTACAAGCTTGCTTCTGGCTCCTATACAACCACAGAAGGGCTGTGGAGAAGGGGACGCACAGTCACGTGAGGGCAGGCGCGGTGTGTAGCCCAGTGGTGCTGCCCTGGGCTGTGGGGTGTGTCCTAAGGGGGAGCTGCTGGCTGGTCTCCTACTCTTTTCCAGTGGCTCCTGTGCCAGGATAGGCAGTTTGTGTCTGTGTGTGGGTGGTGCCTTCTGAGCTTTGGCATCCAACAGTGTGAGGTAACACAGAGAAAAGGCTTAGCACGGCGTGTGGTAGCCCTCACTGCTCATCTGAGTGGGAGTGGTGCTGTTCTTACTGCCTTTATGAGAGTACTTTTAGCTCCTTCATTTGGGTTCATTTTAAGACCTAGTGTTAAGAGAAATGGTGTTTAAATGGGAGATCATAACTATGAACTTTACTTGGTCTTGGGAACTTAGGAGTCTTTTGTGTATTTATTTGCAGATGATATTCTATTTTGTAAAGAGAAACGTACTTAGAATTTAATTCCAGTGTTGTAGACAGCTGAGGCCCAGAAGTGGACAGAGTCTTGCCTGTTCTCTAGGGTGAACAGCTAGGACTGCAATATGGGGCTTGAAGTTCTGTCTCTATACTTGGGCCTCAGGACCCAAGCTCTCTCCTCTTGAGGGGAGGTGCCCCGTACTGACTTCTGTTCACCTCGTCTCACTTGAGTCTTCCTGCTCTCTGGGCGGGTAGCCCAGCTGTGACATAGACTATGTTAGATACTGCACTTTTCCCTTAAAGGAGCAACCCTTTCCTATAAGGAGCGGTGAATATTTGTAACCTTTGGAGAAATAACCACCAGATGTCACTCTAGACTAGCTATTGTCAAATGAGACTACTGTATCCGTTGTTCCCAAATGTGCCTAGGGGGAAAATGAGACTGAGCGAGCATCCTAATGTTTCATGTCATAAGGCATCTTCTGTGGCTGTTGTAAGACAGCCATTTTTGAGAAACAGATGCAAAGGAGTGCTTGTGGGTCCTGCTCTCCTGACAACTACAGTTTAGTGGGGTAAAAGGAGTCAGACCTGCAAGAAATTAGGACATGTTACCCCGTCCCCTTGGCTTGCAAATAAAATAGACTGAGACAGGAAAAATCAGTGAGCGGAAAGAAAACTGACAACTTTAGGAGGGAAAATTACAAGTGTTGAAGGGCATCCTAGATTCAGGTAAATAGAGTGTAGAACCTGGGAGATGCCACTTGATGGGGTAGGAAGAGATGGGAAGAGGGGTGGGGTTGAAATCATCATAGTGTGAGTGAGCGAATCAGCTTGGGCTCTTGGGGAACTGTGAGAAGAGCAAGGAACCACCTAGAAGGGATAAGTCAGAAGAAGGTAAGATACAAAACTCACAGTGTAGCATGGTTAAGAGCATGGATTCTAGAGCCAGGCTGCCTGGGTCCAAAGCCTGGCTCTGCTGCGTGCTGGCTGTTGGCACGAGCTTTAGGGCATGCTGCTTACCCTTGCTGCCCCTCAGTTTCCTCAGCTGTAAAGTGGGTAGATGACACCATACCTAATTCATAGGATTGTGGAAAGATTAAATTAGTTAATATTTTTCAAGTGCTTATAAGAGTATCCAACACGTAGTAAGTACTACGTTAAATATTTCTTGAAAAAAAGTTTCTGTGTTAGGCTTAAGAAGTCACAGTAACGTTAATGATTGAACAAAAGCCTGGGATGTGCCCTACTCAGCAGCTATTCACTGGGCAGTATATGCCAGACATTATGATGTGCTCTGAAAAAACGTATAACTATAAAGGTGTCGCTAATAATGTCTCCTATGTATTGAGCTATAACTAGGTTCTAGCAAATAAGCTAAGTAGTTTAAATGCATTACTTCAATTACTCTTCTCCAAAACATACGGAGTGGATATTATTATCTCTATTTTATAATTTAGGGAAATGAGACTTAGAGAGAGTCATTAATTTGTTCAAAGTCACCAAACACTAAATGGCAAAGCTGGGATCTAAACCCAGAGTCTGATCATCTAATCACTGCTCTGAATACCTAAGAGGCACTGAGGAATGTTATGAAATCATCTCATTTTTGAGCCTAGTGGGACTTCAGCAATACTTCAGTTTAACTCTATTTATGGGTGAATCAGCTGAGTCACATGGGTATTAAGGGATTTGGCCAAGGTCATTGGGTTCAGGGGTGACAGTATAAGACCCTAGGTTTAATTTTCCCAGGACAGTATTGATAATAAGAGGCTTTAAAAGTAAGCAGAGGAAGCATCAATCTAGAACATTATTATTTTTATTATTATTTAAAAAGACTGTTATACAGTGTCTCCTTCACTTGGGCAACACATGAGAATTCCATCTTTGCTTTTTTTCAATATGGCAGTCTAACAGCAACTTAAAGTATTTTTTCTATTATGGATGTAGATAAAAATGTCCCTAGATTTACCCCCTTTTCAGGTCTCCCTGAGCACCACATGCTGTACCCTGTGTAGAGAGCTCCTCTTTGTATTATAAGTTGTTTTGCCATCTGTCTGCCCAGTCGGAAAGCCTATTTCTAATGGCAGAACTGAGGGCATGCTCAGACATCATCTTCCCACAGTTTATCTCAACCCCACCAAATTTATCCTTCAACAGATTAAACAATCTAACAGTGATTTTGCTATGCAAACTCAAATTCAGGGTAAGTCACTTAACTTCCCCCAAGTCCCCATTCATCCCCACTGTCACTCTTGTTGCCCTGGGTATAGAAATTCTGTAGCCGCCATTGTCAACCTTTCAAGGCGTGTGACAAGGTGTTTTGGTTTTTTGTCCTCTGCCAAAGTACCTGTCTTAGAGTAGATGGTGAATTCACTCAACAAGAAGCACTCCTTGCCTACATGAAGGAGAGAAGAGCTCCCTAGGGCTGCCGGTGCTTGTTTTGTTTATTGCTGGCGATTTTATCTTGACCCTGGGACTGTGTGAATTCTGGTTGTGTTAGAGAAGTGTTTGCTGTCCAGGCATTTATTCACAAACAGGAGCAAAGGTAGAGTGGAAACCTGCCTGGGGAGGGTAGCATTTAATCTAAAATGTGAGTTAGGTAGTGGATACGGTTCTCCCAAACTCTACGCCTTGGGTCACTTGTATCAGTTATTCTAATAAGTGTTTGGGCAATGAAATGGGGGGAGTAATATATAGTCTCTTCCATTCGTGGTGTCATGAAACACATTGAAGATAGTAAAACCACCCAGATTCAGTACTATGAAAAAAAATGTTTAGAGGATGTTTTCCAAACTTACTGAAAGTGTGGGACACTTGTTAGATAACATCTTATAGGAATACTGCTTCGTGGAGTGCTGCGGAAGAAATGCTAGTGAACTGAAAGACCACAGGATTGGTCTCTGGAAACTAACTGCCAGTCCTGACTTTGTAAACCACTCAGCGGCAGTCAGTGCTACTCAGAATACGAGCCGGGGATGGCGAGTTCACAGACTCCTCGCGGCTAGACTGCCCCACGTAAGGAGCACGCGGAGAATGACAGTCAGTTACATCACTGTTGGATTCAGCTGATTTTGGTTTTTTTTGGTAGCAAAACTTTCTTAATGAAGGAAGCCATGTATGCTAATTTATATCCTATTACAAGCCTGACACTTTGAGTAGCATTAGCTGCAGGAATTATAAGTAAACCACTTGACCTTCGTCATCTCAATTTCACTTTCTCTCCAATGATGGGGTTGGAAAATAAACTGAGTTCTATCATTTAAAACCTGGTAGCCTTCCAGGAGCACAGGCTTTTGGAACAAAATTGAGTGTCTGTTCTAAACCCCAGACATAACTCAAGAGAAACGTAAGGATTCGCCCTGCATCTTCAGGTCCCGCTTCTAAAGCAGAGACATTTAATATATTCTCTTACTCTGTCCTAATTTTATGACCAGTGTTACTGACCCCATAGTTTCTTCCTTATTGTTCAAAGTCTATAGATACTATGGATAGATACAGAGGCTGATCGTCAACTTGAACAGCGTTGACTAGTATTGAGCTGTGCTTGCAACGGTGGTGTCTTTCTCGGATGAGGAACAGATTGCATTATAGCCCTTTCTGGCACAGTCATCTTTTAAAGTACAGAATGAAGATAATTGCAAGATGGATGAGGATTTGAAAAGCCACATGGCACTCTGAAAGTAGTATGGGCTTTTGAGTCAGGTAGGCCTGGATTTAAATTCTGTCTCCATTATGCATACTAGCTCTTTGAGCTTGGACCATTTTAGTAGCATCTACAATGAGAAAATGAGTACCTGTACCTCATAGATTTGTTAAGAGGATTAAATGAGATAATGCTTCTGAAGTACCTGTTGTGATTGTAGTTTTTGAGAACTGAGAAAAAGATATGAGTGAGAAAAAAGCAGAATACAAAGTTAGAGAGTGAATGTTCAGGAATAGCAATGTGAACATCATAAAATAAGGGCCGTAAAAATATTTGTTTAAATGCAAAGATAGAGCCCACTGCAATTGCTCAGATGGTTCAGTGGAGGACGGGAATAGCTAGAGTTTGAGAAGTTTGAAGCCTGTGCTGTTTATATGCCAAGGACAGAGGCAACAGTGGAAACCTAGACAGGAGTGAGGAGAATACAGCCTATTGGGATAGGAAGTGATCGCATGAATAGGTTCTAACCTAGCAGAGAATCAAGACAAACTGGACGGGAGTTCACAAAGAGATCTCCAACTGGCCTGGAGGGAGGTTGGAATAATGTTCAATAAGTGACAAGGCTGAAGGCATCAGGAGAGTCAGTATAACATTACTCACTGGAGTTACCACCCTGTGTGGTAGAATTGAGTTCATTTAACCATAACTGAAGTTGATGTTAGAGACCTGTAATTGCAAGTGATCTCTCGATGTTACATAGTGAACTCTGCAGAACTTTTTCACTTAGTAATAGCTCCTATTCATAGCCCTCATATATACATTATATACCCTTTTTCAATTTCTTGACACTTCCACATACATTACTCCAGGGGGGCTTCTGCACCGCTAACAGGTCCCTCCATGGTGTAGATAAAGAACCTGAAGCTCAGAAAGGTCAACTGATCGACACAGGACTGCACAACTGATACTTGGAAGAAGCAGAATGGGTACCAAAACTTTTAACGGATGTAACTTAGCTTGTCCCAGAATGAAAGTGTCTCTCCCTAAGAGTGAAAGGTACCACTTAACATCCATCCTGGTCACTTGTACTAAATGGGAGGAAATAGTCAAAGAAGTTTGCCTGGAAAGGACAGTAGAGGTGTAGCTGACAGACACAGCCAACTCAGCTTAAGGGTTATTTCTCAAAATAAGCCAATTAGTTGTTATTTAGCTCAAAAATAATGGCCAAGTGCCAGTATGATTATTGATTAGAGGGTACTTAAGAGAGGAGGTACAAGTTGAAAAATGTGGATGGTTGAAGTCAGAGAAGATCAGTAAATTGTACTCAAGCTACCATTTTTCCTTTCTATGACCATGGTGGACATCAGTCATCAATCATGACATCCTTTCCCAGTGGATCCAGATGGGGCTTCACAGTTCTTCTCAATTTGGGGTCCCCAGTGGGCACTGCTAATTATTCAGAATTGGCTTATTTGTTATTCCTGCTTTAGGCATAAGGGTGCCTAACGGTCTTCTGTAGCCTTTCAGTCCAAGGACTTATTTGAAACCCCATTTTATTTTCTAGGTAATAAGCAAAAAGATTCATCACTTCCTCTATTATGCCTGAAAGCTATTAAAAAGATAGTCTGCATTATTACAATTCATGCAAACTTATGTAAATATTCCAAACAACATGACATTTGTACAGGAGCTGACAGACCTGGTACTTGGTTCTGCATCTTTGAGGATATTGTCATTTCTGCTTGTGAGAAGACACAGTGGCCTCCAGTAGTCATTGGTGAATTCCAAAGCATGATTGTTATGCACTTTTTTTCCTGCAATTCTGAAAACTCATTTTATTTCAGGGACCCAGAGAAGTCAATCATTTTCTTAAGGAAAGAAAGTTTTCCAGTACGTTTTTCATTGTTTCTAGCTCAGAAACCACTTATTTGATGCACAAGGCTTAAGGCAATGCTTTAAATCAGAGTTTCACTTCTGCACCATAATTGAGCCCTTGGCACTCGGTGTAACAAAGCAACGTAAGACTGCTGAGTTGTTTTAGAACTAAGCATGTGTCAGTCACTGGAGGACCTTTCTCAAAATATATTTGCTTTTATTTTCACCTCCATTTCCCTTCGTACCTCCCACCCCCAGTCTTTCTTTCTTCTGGTTTCCTTGGGGACAGGGAAGTGTTGAGGGCAGATGTATATTTTTGAAAAGTTCCTCCAAGTGATACCTAAAATTCTTTCCCCCCTCAAATGGGAACCTTTGATGTAATGGAAAGACAAATTAAATTTTAAGTTAAGGGACAGTGTTAGGTTTGAATCTTGGTCCTGCTGGCTTTTCCGAGGTAATCTTTGTTATTACTCAGGTCTTGGTTGCAAGTGGCAAAAGGCCAAGTGAAACTGGTCTTAGCAAAAAAAAAAAAGGGGGGGGGGAAGTGTGGCGTAGTTTGTGGCTCACATGCTTAAAATGTGCAAGGATGATTCTTACTGGCTTCAAGTATGACTCGATCAGGGATTCAATAGCATAAGCACCTGTATTTCTCCATCTCTTTAGCTCTTCCTTCCCCTGTATTGGTGCTCTTCTCAGTCTGTGTGGTGACCCTCAGTCACTTTGTAATTAGTTCACTCTGATCATTCAACAAACCTCCAAAGATGGAGAAAATTTCATTCCACAGTAAGTCACGCAAGGCCTTAGCTCCAGTCTTTGGCTTGACTTGTCTCTTGTGATCGATCCTGAACCAGGCACCAGTCACTATAGCCAGTGGGACTGGAACAGGCTCATTTGCTTACTTCTGGGCAGTGAAGATACTGACCAGGACTTGCCTGGGCAATTGTTCCCGTTGTCTGTGGCTGACAGCTATTCTGTGCTGTTCCGGGTGTTAAATACTGTGCATATTCCCCTTGTTCTTGAATTACAGGCTCATTCTTAGAGTTGTGACAGGTGTGATTTCTCTTAAACCTCGAAATCTAGAATTGTGAAAGTGATGTGTTCCTCCTAAGAAAATTACATAAAAAAAGGGAAAGAACGACCATTTTCTAGGAAATGACATCAGTATTTTGGGTCATAATTTCCCCATATGTAAAATAGAAAATATAAATCAGTTGGTCTTATGTTTTGCCTGATCATTTTAATTTTCTATGAGAAGGACAGTCTTTTGGAGCCTTTTCCAGTACCTGTCACACATTTTATATTAAATGCTTCTGTACAAAATATGTGTGTGCCTGTCCACACGTCTTTGTGCCTGTGTGTGCATGTATTGGTCAGTTTGCATAGAAGGCAACTGAGGACCTAGCCCTAACAAATGTGACAGAGCTAGGTCTGTAACGATGCTTCTTAGTGAGCAGCTTCTTTTTTTAAACGAGATTATGTTCATGTCCTAACCTTGCTGTGTAAACCCTTTTTACAACTTACGAGAGTCTCTTAGAAATAAATTCTAACTCAAAGGTATGTGTCTCACATGCTGGAATTTTAGGTACTGTTACCAGAGTTAGACAGGTGGGTCGTAACGCTGAGGAGAAGGAACACTGGGGCAAGGACGAAGTCTGTGCCATCATTTGGGGAGGGAGTCATTAGTTTAAAAACATCTGTCTGCCTTTGGCTTTTCTGACTGCCTCGCCGTGCTCTTGTTTTCTTGAGTATCATGCTTGTTTTTGTGAATGGCCTCTTCGTCACATTCTTAACAATATCTTCGTTCTAACCTATTATCTAATCAAAACATAAAAAATGTGCTACTTTCTAGAACATGGCCTCTCTTACCTACCTCGCTATGGTCTTTACAATGAATGAAATGAGTCAGTATGAGTGAAAAGTTAGACTAGAGTGCAGTTTTTGATCATTTTGATATCATCCTATATTAAGACTTGTGTGTTCCATATAAAGTTCATTTCTTGTTATTTTCTATTCATAGGGCTGAAAGAGTTTTTCTCTTCTCTGTATCTTGCAAAAGTTTCATACAAAAATTATTAGGTAAGAATTTGAAATCCAAACCATGGGCCCAGCACAACACTCCATCTCATTCATGTGAAAACCACTTACTGAATACCTATTGTGTGTAAGACGGGATGATTGATAGAGATGAATTTCTGTCTCACAGCGATAAGACCTGGACATAAGTCATTACAATACAGGATAGATAGTAACATGTGTCATCGGTGAGGAATGGATAAATTGCTACGAGAGGTGAGAAGATTAAGAAACGACTTTGTTGTAGAGCGGCTGAGGAGTGCTGTGCTTGGGCAGTTTTTGGCTACAAGTAAATAAATGACTTACTTCAGATGTGCTTAGGCTAAAGTCAAAAGCATGTTCACATTTAATTTTCATGAAGGAGAAGAATTTTAAGCTGAGTCCTTGAGAGATAAGATTCAGAATTAATTCAACTCCAGGAAATCCCTCTCAGGACTCATCACCTTGGAGAAGGAACCCTTGGACCTCTTTGCAGCCATTAGATACTTAGCTGGAGGGTGACAGCTGTTTTTCAGAATTAAAAGTAGACACTTCAATAGGGATGCAGATGGAAAAACGAGATGCTGAGCCCAAGTCACTGCCTGAAGACGCAGGTCACACTGAGGAGTGGAGGAAGACAGCGGGGGGTGGGAAGGGAATCCTGCACCTGCTTCCAGGGAGGTGTCAGATAGCTACCCAGAGCATGGAGAGACCTATGGATTAAAAAAAAGAGAAATGACAAAATCGGGCAAGCACTGTGAGGAACAGTGGGGTAGTTCATGAATAGATGTAATCTTCTCTAAAAACTCGTCGTTTCATTTCCCTAGGTGAAAAAGAGTACATGGAAAAGGACAAGCTGGTCTGGATTTTCTCACCGTAGATGGGCTCTGCTCTGGGTGCTGAGAATACAGCAGTGATCAGGAGCTAGCCCCAGCCCTGAGGGAGCTTGTATTCTAGCAAGGGGAGGGGGTGAGCCGGCAACCAGCGGTTACATACGACACGTGTTTCGTGGCAACCTCTGTCTCAGGCTGGGCTTTAATTCTTTCCAAATAATCTACCCAACTATCTCTTCTAGTTCTTAGTTTTAAAGATTTCCCTTACTAGTAGTCAGCGAGTGATCCTTTTATTTTTTAATTCACTCATTTATACATTGATTCAATGCATATTTGAGCGCCTACTATGTTCCAGGCATTGCAGTAGACACAAGACTACAACAGCAAACAACACAGGTGGTGAACCTGCCCTGAAAGAGCTTATATTCTGGAACAGCGTCATGTAATAGGATTTTTCATTGTCCTATATCTGCTGCTCAGCATGGTACCCACCAGCTACTTCTGGCTGCTGAGCATTGGAGCATGACTAACATGACCAAGAAACTGACTTTTTAATTTTAGGTGGTTTTAATTCATTTGAACAAATGTGGCTACTGAATTGCACAGCATCATTCTAGGAGGAGTGATAAACAATAAACCCCTGAAAATTTTAAATCGATAGTTACATAGTATTTTAGGTGTTCTGAAAGAAATACATGAGATCGGAGGTTAAAGAAAAACATGGGAGAGGATGTGTTTAAAAGGGGGTCTCGTAAATCTTGTCACCACCAATTGAGTTGTGACCTGAAAGATGGGAAGAGCCAGTTATAGAAAGATTCTTGGGGAACGGAGGGGAGAAAAAGTCCACAGAGAGAGGAGTTGTTTGGCACGTTGGAAGGACTGAAGAAGAGTGGCTGGAGCTTGCTGAGTGAGAAGTAGTGTGCTCAGGAGAAGCCGGAGGGGAGGCCAGAGCCATGTCATGTAGAAGTCAGGCAGTGTGTATGTCTCTTCCATAAAGAGGACCATACTCTCTCCTGAGGCTTGTCTGCGTCCTTATTTTCCAGCCCAATGGTCACTTTCTAATGAATTGTCTTTGATAGAACCAAATTGCTGGAGCACCTCACAGTATCCGCTCATCACATTTGAGCATCTGTCTACTCTAGCGTGTGACTGACTAGGAAAATACCATTGCCTCCCATGAAATAAAAAATTAAGTTAGACAAGGCTCATACTTGGAAGACATTTAATAAACTACATACTAGTTAAGAAATGCTTAATAAAAGTAATCAGTCTGAATGAGTAATAGGATGAAAACTGTTCTTTTTTTTCCCCCAAATATTGCTAGAAGGAAGCTCACCTTATGAAGTCTGGGGACACTTACTTCCTGAAAAGTTTTGAGAGGAGGCATACAGGAGGTAAAGAAAGAGGATAGGAAACCGACTTAAAATAACTTGAGTATTTTCAAAGCTGTCAATCTTTGGCTTGGCTTTTCTTCTCTGAATGTATAGATAGACTGTAGAGATCAGTGGTTTATGCAGGAAGATGCAGTCATTATGCAGATGAAGTGCCCACGGTAGGAGGTGCTGGAAAATAGCTGTGTTTTTCAGCTGTCACTTTTGTCAGCTTCATTAATTTTAAAAATTGTCAAGAATTTGCATTTTAGAATGGAAATTCCTCTGGGGACAATGTTTATATACATATTTTTTCTCTGTAGAATCATGGTACATTAGTTCAGTTTCTAGAGCCCAGGAAATCACCTTTCACTGATAAATAAAAAATGTAAAATGTCATTATACTTTTTATTTCATAAAAATAGAACTATTAGAATAGCAATATGCCTTACAGATGTGCTAATTATTAATGTCATGCCCAACACTGACTTGAATGACCATGTAACCTTTTCAACTTGCGTAGTCCAGAACCGAACGTATATAGGTACTGTATATTGGCAAGTTGTCTTTCATAACTTACTGTGATACTAAATAAAACATATAAGTAAGAGCACATCTTTTGAGCTAATCATCATACCAGATAGTTCTCTCAGGCTTTAGGCTTGCCAGAATTCTTTCACAAGCATGGTGTCATTTCATACTCTCAGTAGCCTCATGAGAAGGTATGACATGGGACATTATCTGTCCCTTACTTACAGGAACCCTGAGGTCCCTGCTGTTGTGCCCTGGGAGCTTGAACGAAGGCGGGTGGTACTTAAGTCAGGATCCAGTGCGTTGTTCCATCGGTCCCTCTTGTTGATGGAGAGGAAGAGTACAGATTCTTCTCTACTTCTGCTTTAACACTCAGTGTCCTGTGCTAGTAAAATCATGCCCTAGATTTGAGAAAAGCCTTTGGATTTAGAGAAAGAAGAGTCTGTGTATCAGTTAGGACTCTGTATTATGAGCAAGCAAACTACCTCATCATGGTCTGAATATCAATGGAGTTTACTGGCTTCTATATCCAAGAAGTCCAGAGACAAGGGTGGCTTCAGGGCTCAGATAATGAAGTGGTGATCTGTCACTCCTCTCCTTGTCCTCTGGATTGGTTCCACCGTTGGATAAGCCCTCTCCTCACTTACTCAATTCATAATTTAAAAAGAGCATTTTGGATTTTAAAGATCAGGTGGCATGCAGTGGAAAGGGCACAAGAGCGGCAGCCAGGTAATCTGGATTCTAGTGTCAATCCTGCCACTGGCTACATTAAGGTTGCCTGTTGGAATAGTCAAAGGGGTGCAAGTAGGCTCCTAAAATTACATCTTTCCAGATGGAAATCTGGAGTGAAGTGTGTGTGGGGGTAGGTAGGGAAGGTGCTTGGCGGGGAGAGTACCTTGGCCACAGAATTTCCAGAAAAGAGATTTTCTCTGTTTGGACTTACGCGTTTCACATGCCTCCCCCCACCCCGCTTATGGGGGCTTGAGCAACAGAGTACCACCCATGTGCCTGTGTCACCTGAACTGTGGAATGAGGGGAGGAGAGGACAACTTGAAATAAGGGACTGTTCATTGAAGTAATGCATTCTGGGTGGTCCTGTACCCAGAAAGTACACACAGTATGCAACATTACATTTCCTGATCCCCTGAAAATCAAACCCCTGATCTCAAGCTTTTTAGTACCATGAGCTCATCCCCTTGGCTAGCTGTTAACGGAACCAGAATTCATGTCTGCTTCCCTCTCAGAAGGACTCCACAGTCACAAGATGCCCCAAGGGGTACTGGGCTAGTCCAGATGGCTTTGATGCATGCCAGTACTCTTCATTATGTAAACTTTCCCTGTGACAGCTCACGCGGAGCATGTCACATCTTGAAAGAGGAGTTTTCATTAGCTACTTTGCTGCTGCCAAATGGAATCAGTGTATTACGTGGCCTCCTGCCAGAACGTCAGGGGGAGAGATAGCTCCTCTGTCTGCAGCACCAGCCTGGCTCCCATCACCAAGTGGAAGCCTCCTTTTTTCAGAGACCAGTGTATTTCCTACCTCATGGGGAACAAGGTCTCTTGACTGCTTTAGCAGGGAAAGGTTACCTGGCCAAGGCAGAAATTAGAGTAGAATCCAGGTGTCCTGACGGACTGTGTTGTGCTCTTCACACTGGACACTTCTTAATGTTTAAAATCTGAAATGTCATTTTTAAAATATGAATCGCGTAGAATTTGACAAAGGGTGTGCATGTACTACAGAAAAACTTGGCCATCCTCTCTGCTTCCCTCTCCCACGTCTCTGCCATATGTAGGCAGTGAGTGCTTCCTACTTACTGCATTTCTTAAGTACTTCTAAATATCTTTACCTTTTTGGATCTTCACTTTCTAGGCCACCGTCATCTCTCTCTTGTGCCAATGGCCACTGTCTAAAGTGGGTTCTCTGCTCACAGCAACAGAGAAAGTCATGTCGAATATAAGTCTAGTTTTGGCAGTCCCCTGCAGAACACTTTTCAGTGGCTCCTGTTGCCTCTGCCTCCGTTTTAACTCTTGGGCAAGGTTCCCTCCACAACTCTTCTTGCTCAATCCTGAGGCCCATTTCCCATCATGATATAGTGATCTTTTTTATTTCTTTGAAATAGCCAGCTCTCCACTTTTTCACCTCAAGGCCTCAGCATATGGCATCCCCCGCACTTGGAGTGTTCCCCTCCTTCCCACCACCACTCCCTCCTGTTAGACGTCTGCGCGTTCGTGGGCCTCAGGTGAGAGGCCTCTCATTCTAGCAGTCTCTTCCTCATCTCTGTCTGGCTGAGCTGCCTCTGCTATTTGCCTCCATAGCACCCTACACTATTTAATTCCTACTCATCTGCTTTCGGTCACATCAGACTCGGCACACAGACCTCAATCCCTTTATGTACACACAGGCACATACCACACAGACACTCATCCTTCCCTGGAAGAGTTTTGTGATGTTAGTGCCTTTACTGATGGCTGGGAAGCCACGGGGAAGGAACACACTGCAGAACGGGGTGTGCTGCCTCTCACAGGTCCTGCCTTTCATCTCCCGTTTGCATCATTGTTGACCGAAATGGAGAGTCGTCTCCATAACAAGCCCAACATCTACCAAAGGCAGTTGTAACTATCAATCACATTTTTTTCTTGTAACCCATTTTTCTTTAATTTCCACATAAAAGGAAGTGTTTCTCTTAGGACATTGTAGAGCACAAGTCCAGTTTCCTTTATCCACAACCCTTTGTTTTCTCAGCTTCTTCATTCAAGATATAAGTAAGTGACAATCATTTGTAGAGTTCAGGTTCTTGGGATAGTTCACATCTAAGTTGGAATTCTTAAAAAAATTATGTCTGGTGGTAAAGTTTTAGGAAGCATCCTAAGAACGACTAGGCTGTTGGGGTGAACGTGATTATTAAGTCCCCTTGAATCTTACCTTGCAGGTATCTGTCCAAGGTTCTGGAGCCTCAGGGTTAGAAACTTCATGTTTATGATCCCATGACCAGTTCTTCCCCCAAAGTCTTTTGAAACTCCAGTCATGTGTGTGTGTATACACACCCTAACCAAAGTCACTACTAATTCTCTACTAGATCAAATAAATAACCTCTTAAACAAGTGCACTACTTTAATCCTTGTCCTCCTATGGTTGTTTCTCACAACAGTAGCTGAAATGATGTTTTAAAAAGGTAGTCATGTCACTCCTCTGTTTAAGCCTCCAAAGGCTGCTTGCCTCACTGAGTAAAAACCAAAGTGCTTAACATGGTCTCGAGGCCTCCAGGATCTATCCTCTGTTCCCGTGCTGGTTTTCTTTTCCTGCTGTTGGCCTCCTCTCCATCTCACTCAGGCCACACTGTCCTCTTCTGTTCCTCACACATGCCATACCTGCTTCCACTTCATGATTTTTTCCAAGGGCTGTTTTCTTGGCTAGACACACTGCACTCTCCTGCCCAGTTTCCACATGGTTCACCCCTTCCTCTCCTTCAAGTCTGTGCTCACAGGCCCCTTTCTCAAGGAGGCCTGCCTTGATCACCCTATTAAAAATGAGCACCTCCCCACAGCTCTTCTGATCTGTCACTGTTCTGTTTGTTTTACTCCATAGCTCTTATCTATAATTCACCTGCTTACTAGGCTTATTATCTCTCTTCCCCAGATGGAATGCACTTTTCAAGAACACGAGGTGGTGTGGTTGTGTCTTTCACTGATATATCTCTGTCATCTAGAACAGGTGCTCAATAAATGTTGGTTGAATATGTTAATGGAAAATTGCCTACTTCATAGTTTCACCAACTTACTTATCAGCTTTTTGAGAGTTTATAAAACACTTTAGGTCAAATTGTAAACTTCCAGTTAGTCCCAGCTGAGGGTGTAATGGCTATTCTTGTGTTATTTACTTCATGGTTAGAATTGACATTCTATTGTTTCAAAAATTCATGTCACAGAGAACATTTTCAGCTACTTTGTAAATCCTCCTCAGCTCCTTTGTTACTCACCATCTTCCTACCCATCCCTTCTAACCCTTTTTATTGGTTTGTAACATGAACTTTAGCATTTCATTAACCATTCTTATCTTCCCATCTTGCCTCATACCATGTTTGGCCACACTTTTGCATCTTTTCCTTAGACACCTTTTAAGAAAATACTTGCTTTTACGTCTTGATAGCTTCTCATTCATCTCACATCACCTTGATAGAGTATAGTCATAACTAGAAAGATGAGAAATTAGTTTTCTACCATTCTAAATGGATACCTGAGTCTATTACTGAACACGATACATTTATAGGAGACCCAAATATGTACTCAAAGCTTTTTCATTCTCATATATGATTTCAAAATATTTTTTTATTGCCCGAAACTTAGCTTAACTCAGCAATAATTATTTTTCATGAATCAGATTTACTGGGCTCAGCTTCTTATCCACAGAGGTCACATAAGTGGGCACATTCAACTGGGATCTAGAATGTGGCTGTGTCCAGGAGGACCTCCCATCTTCCAGGGTCTCTCTCTCCTCTTGGCCTCTCATTCCTTCTGAGTCTTTTTACAGCCTGGAGGCTGGCTTCTGAGAGTGAAAGTAACACTGTCAAGCCTGGGGTCCGAACTGGTAAATCATGGGAGAATTCTGTTCATCAAAGCAAGTCATAGGGCTGACCCAGATTCAGATAGATCTGCCTATTGATGGGAGGAATTGTAGGCAAGCACAGTTGCAGATCAACATCCATACTTTTTCCTCGGAACTTAAAAGATAAGGAGTGCAATTGAGAATGTGTGGCTAGAGGTAGAGACTAACAGTTGCAGAAATTTTGGCCAATTAATGTGTGTTGGTGTGAGTGTGTATGTGTAAGTAGGTGGTGATAGTGGAGAGGACACGTAAACAGAAAAAAGACTTAAGATTTCTAAAAGCACAGCACTTTGTGAGACATTTAATATGAAGGCAAAAAGTCTGTTGGATCCCCCAGAACATTCATGTGTCATGGGATTGCATAGTAATTGATGTGCCTGATGCTAAGTTATCAAGAGGGCGGGGTTATTTAATTACATGTATACTCTGCTCCAGTAGATAAAGAAATGTTTAGTTCATCATAGAAATTTTATAGGCAAGAAAGGTGTATTTTTTTTTTATTTTGGGACTCAAAGGGATAAATTTTAATTATGTGAAATTCGCTTATGAATAATAGTTTATTTCCCATCTACATCAGGAAAAAATGAGTCTTCTGTGTAATTTTTAAAGTTTATTGTTTTAAGCACAGGCCTGCACATGTAGTAGGTATTGGGTAAATGACTACTTATTAAAATCAGGCCATGAGCAGAAGCTGAGGGATGGGGCTGTTACCATTCTATTCAAAGACAAGTTTCCTATTCCATGCAGGTTAATCTTACAGCTTCTAAAAATATGAACAAAAGCCTTTTTCACAGAACTAATGGTACCTGGGTGGATTAATTACCTTTTTGTTCCCATTAACCAGTGGCAGGGATGCAGGGCCCATAACACAGAGCCAAGGAAGTGATATTAGTCATGGTTTAGTTGCAGATCTTGAGAGAGAAAATTGGGTTAATGAGAGGGCACGGGGATTGAGCTCCATAGGCCCTGGTGAAGCACAGCAAATAAAGAGGATTAGACAATGAGCAATAGGATGAGGACGAGCAAACGCCTATTCTGAAAACCCAAGGGGTGTAAGCAATTTCCAACAAAGGAGATAGAAGATAAGTTCTTGCCGGAAGAAAGGCAGTATTTAGACATAAAAAAGAACAAAATAATGCCATTTGCAGCAACATAGATGGACCTGGAGATTGTCATACCAAGTGAAGTAAGCCAGAAAGAGAAGGAAAAATACCATATATCACTTATATGGGGAATCTTAAAAAAATGAGACCAATGAACTTCTTTACAAAACAGACTCACAGGCATAGAAAGCAACATTATGGCTACCAGGGAGGGTAAGGGGAGGTGGGGAAGCAGAGAGATAAATTAGGAGTTGGGGATTTGCAGATATTAACTACTATATACAAAATCAGTAAACAACAAAGTCCTACTGTATATAATACAGCACAGGGAATTCTATTCAGTACCTTGTAATAGCCTATACACACACACACACATACACACACATATATATATAACATATATATTCCTTTTTGTTATAGGAATTATATGTGTGTGTGTGTATAATTGAATCACCATGCTATATACCAGGAATTAACACAACATTGTAAACCAATTATACTTCAGTTAAAAACAGTAAATAATAATAATAATAAAGAGAAAGACAGTCTTCTTGTTGAATTCAGCTCGCCTTTGATTGCTCTTCTCCTCAGGTATTAACAAATGCCCTGGAAGTAAAGTTCAGCATGGCTATGTCTGTAGAATCTGCCTTTTCTAAGAATGATCTGAGAAATCTACATAGGTTGGCTCCAATTAAAGAAACATACTCAGCCATACTCAGTGTTCATGGTGCCTGATTCTCCAGCCTCTTGGACTTGTCCAGTGACAGAGAACACTCTCACATTATAGGGTTCAGTTAATTAAGAATGACGTTTCTGAAATCAGAAAAGCTTACTTGAATTCTGGATTCATAGCTTATCAGTAGTGCTTTGCCTGACAAAGTGGCTTAATGTGTCTAAACCTCAGTCTGAAAAATGCTGAGGGCGGGGAGGAGGGGTGGTATTTACATCACAGTGCTGATGAGGGCTAAGTGAGCTGATGGACTGAAAGCACTTACCAGAGTCCTTGGCCCATATTCAGTTCTCTATAAAGGTTGTTATTCATTTTTCAATTCAGTCCACAAATGCCCACCGTTATCTTTCCATTGAAACAACACAGTTGAAAGTATTTTGCATCCTTATCTCCTTAGATGTTTTTGTAATTCTGCGTAGGAATCATCACTGTTGTGAGTCTTCCAAAGAGAAGCTAGTTCTCTTTCTCTTGCAGATAAGAAATGAAATTTTATCTTGGTATCAAGGTTTGTTAGACAAAGCTGACCTTGGGCAAAATAGTGTATCCTTCACCCATTTCTTGTCCCCTTGCTCCTGTTTATGGCCCCTTCATCCCTAGATGTCAGATAATTACGAGGTAGTTCTGAGGACTCTGCCGTCAGTTGTCTGCATCTTGGGAAGGTGGGCTTTGAGTCTCCTCTCCTGAGAGTCTGAATAGTTAGTTTGACTCTGAGGACATTGGGACTTTTCTCACAAAAATGAATTCCAGGCATCAGGCAGCAGGTACAGGTAGAGTCTAAGATTGTTAAAGTTCGCAATATGTGGGCAGCTAATATGTCCTACCTACATTGACTGGTATCATTTTTTCTTAAGTGTCTGGAGGTCAAGGGGGAATTCTGGCTACTCAGTTGCTACCACCTTATTAGAGAAAGAGCCTAGACTATTTAGACATGAACAGGTTTTCATGCAAGGTGGGACAGTCAAGAGTCAAGGACTGTTAACACTGGCAGGGAATCATTCTCTTCTAATCTTCTCATCCTTCCAGAAAGAAATAGGGTAGGGTAGGGATTTAACCAGAGGTCCAGAGGTAAACTACAGTGTGCTCAAAGTCAGAGAGACTGAATGTCAGAACCTCAGCTAGGATCCAGGAACCTGAGGTTCCAGACCTGCAGTTCCACACCAGTAATCAAACACTCTAGCTTCTCTTTGGAATGGTTTAAACTACTTGAACCTGTGAATAGCATGCTGGTCTCTTTTCCTAAAACTACTTCCTAATGCTTCAGTGCCATTTCCTCCAAAGATGGCTGTGTGCACACCCAGGTTGAGTGGTTTTGTTTCATAAACAGCCCTGAAAGTGAGAGATCCATAACCTTGCTCAGCGCCAGGAAGTTGCTCCCAGGGGCAGGCTGACAGGGGGAAACTCCTTCCAGGAAGCTCTGGCAGCAGAGGCCAGGCGGCGGGGGAAGTGGGAGCAAGTGGACTTGCTCTCCCAGGACAGCCGCCCTGTCCCGCCTCCACCGCCACCCCCACTACCACTACCACTGCCACTGCCACTGCTGCCCGCTGTCCATCCCGGGGGCCGAGGGCCGGGCTAAGGCTGCACCCTCCCTCCCCGCACCAGCATCAAGCAGCCAAGGCCCACTGGCAAGCGGTGTGCAGCTCGGGACCACCTATCCCATGGGCTCTGAGGAGGCATTGGGCTTCGGGGTGGGATGGGGGCGTGGGGGTGGGGCTGGGAATTGGAATGGCCTCAAGCCCCGCCCACCCGGCCGCCGGGGCCGCGCCCCTGGGAGCCAGGACTGCGTGCCTGCCGTGGGCCCGGGGCATCCCTGTCTAGCGGCTGTCGCCGTGGTGATCGGAGCCCGGAGCGCCCGGCTCTCGCGAGGAGAGGGCTGAGGGGGTCATCTGGGGTAGGGGTGCACTCCGGGTGTGCGGCGATCTGGCGATGAGGGCGGACAGGGTGAGGGGGAGGGGTTGCTGGGAGCGGAAGTGACCCGGCTGAAGGGTGGGGGCTCATTCCTAGGTGAAGGGTTAGGGGAGTATCTCCGGACGGTGGGGGGACCTGGGGTGAGGCCCTTGGGGTGAGCGCGGTTTACAGGGGCTGTAGCTTAGGACCAAGTGGGGCGCAGACCTGGGGCGGGATTTGGGTGTGAGGAGAAGCAGCTTTGTCTCGGGGGTGCAGTGGATCGGGGACCGGGCGTGGCAGGGGGTGGGGAGGCATTGAGTGGGTGGGGGGTCGGCGAGCAGTGGTAGCGGGGCTGGTGGGGTGAGGCCTGGCCCTGGGCCCGTGGTGGTCCTACTTGGGGGCCGGGACCCTGGAGGAGGGCGTGGGGGGCCGCGTTGGTGTTGGGGACCCGGCCAGCCCTGGCCGCGGGCTGGGCTCGCCCCACCGCCCGAAGCTCCACCGGCCCACCGCCCGGCCCCACTCGCAGCATCCCTACTGCTGGAGTCGCAGCCAAGCCTCCATGCTGCTGTCAGGCGGGCGGGAGGGGGAGGGGCGCTGAAAGCTGCTCGTGCGCGCGCGCGCACGGGCGCCAGGACGCCAGGGCGCTGGGGCGCGCCCAGAACGTGAGGAAGCTGGGCGGGAGCTGGGTGCTCCTGGACCAGCTCCCGGAGGAGGAAGGCTGCCTGGGGTCTCGGCCTCCCGCCGCTTGCTGTCGCCTCTGCTGCCGTCGCGAGCCAGGTAAGGGGGCGCTGGTGGGGGCGCGCAGGTCGGGGAGTCGTCGGGTGAGGCCTGGGCTGTGCAGTTGGGGAGGCGCCCGGGGGTGGGGGGAGGGGTGCGTCGGTGGGGTCCAGGCCGCGCGTCCAGGTTGGGACCGTGAGGCGGGTCCCGGGGCCCCCCGGCCTGGTTGGGGTGCCTTCCTCCCCCTCCTTAGTACTGGCTGAACCGCGCGGCTTTCTTGGCCGCCGCTCCCAGGCGGCTTTGGCAAAGTGGGAGCAGCCCCGGGAGATGGGAGGGCGCTGGACGGCCCCGGGCCAGCCGAGACTGGCCCTCAGGCCTTGCGAGGCCTTGCGAGGCCTTCCCGCGCGGGTGGCCCTGCCCTGGGAGTGGAGGCCGCCCCGGACCCTGTGGGGCACAGGCGAGCTGGGGCAGAAGCAGGGGCGAGGCCGGGCCTTTTGGAGCTTGTTAACCTCCCCCCGAGATCCAAAGCTTCTGACCAGTGTATTTTCCGTCTTTTGAGGACTCTCCCTCCTGTTTTGCACAGTGGCTGCAGCAAACGACATTCCCACCGACAGTGTAGGAGGGATCCCTTTTCTCCACAGCCTCTGTAGCCTTGGTCCTGTGTGGGCTTTGGAATGATGGCCACTCTAACTGGGGTGAGTGGCCACCTCATTGTAGTTTTGCCTTGTATTCCTCGGATAATTAGCAACCTTGAGCCTGTTTTGTCATGTGCCTCTCATTGGTCGCTGGTGGGTCTTCGCTGGAGAATTGCTTCCTGAGGTCGTTTTCTGCCCATTTTTGGATTGGGTCGTCTTCTGTCCGTTGAGTCGGATGAGCTGTTTGGATATGGTGGAAATGAACCCCTAGTCAGTCTCATGTTTGGCAAAGATTGTCTCCTATTTCGTAGGCCGTGGTTTAGTTCAGCTTCTGGTTTCCTTTGGTGTGCCAAAGCTGATGAATTCAGTTTGCTCCCGTTTGTGTTTGTATTTTTGCTGAGTTTTCTGTTGCTTGGGGAGACTACCCTAGGAGAAAATGGGTGAGGTGTACGTGGGATACTGTTTGTCCTACGTTTCCTACCGAGAGGTGTGTGGTGTCTTGTCTTACGTTTAAGTGTCTAAGCCATTTTGAATTTATTTCTGCGTATGCTGGGGCTGTAAGCCCAGGGGCCGGGATTGGGGTAGGGGGCGGGGCGGCTGCAGAGAGGGCAGCAGCGAAGGACGTGACCTGCCCAGGCAAGCCTTTGGATTTCCTCCCGTGTCCCTCGCAGCCTGCTCTGAGGGCGCCCCATGCTGCCCCAGGTTCACTTGGTGCACATCTCCTTGTTGGCTGGCTCCCTGGACGTGGGCGCTATTCACTCAGGGGTCCTTCTACGGGGCAGGGGGCGGGGCGGCTAGAGAGAGTATGGCAGCGTGAGGCGGGGGCTGCGCAGGTAAGCTTTAGATTCCTCCCGTGTCTCCCTCTGCCTGCTCTGTGGGCGCCCTCTTCTACCCCAGTTTGACCTGGTGTAATTCCCAGGGTTAGCCGGCTCCAAGGATGCTGGAGCGGTATGCCCAAGGGGCGGGGTCATGGGAGGCGGCAGGGTGGCTTCTGACAGGGCAACAGGGAAGTATGGCGGCAGCCCACGAAAGCCTGTGTATTTCTTCCCTTGTCCCCCTCAGCCTGCTCTGGCGGCGCCATCTGCTACCCTTCGTGCACGGGGTGCACTTCCCCGTGTTGGCCGGCTCGCGGGATGCTGGGGCGATATTCCCAGGGGGCGGGGTCGAGGAAAGGGGCGGGCGGCTGCGAGAGGGCAGCAGCGAAGGATGGGGCTGCTCACGGTAACCTGTGGATTTCATCGACTGTCCCCCTGAGCCTGCTCTGGGTGCGTCCTCTGCTACCCCATGGTCACTGGGTGCACTTCCCCGAGTTGGCTGGCTCCCAGGATGCTGTCGCAGGATGCCCAGGGGGCAGGATCTGGGAAGGGGGCGGGGCGACAGCAGACAGGGCAGCAGAGAAGGATGGGGCTGCCCAGGCTAGGCTGTGTATTTCTTCCCTTGTCCACCTCAGCCTGCGCTGGGGCGCCCACTATTACCCCAGGTTCACTAGGTGCACTTCCCGATGTTGGCCGGCTCCTGAGATATTCTCGTGATATGCCTAGGGGCTGGGCGCGGGGAAGGGGTGTCGGGGCGGCTGCAGACAGGGCAGTAGCGAAGGTTGGCTGCTGTCCAGGCAAGCCTGTGTGTTTCCTCCCTTGTCCCTCTCAGCCTGTTCTGAGGGTGTCCTCTGCTGTCCCAGGTCCACTGGGTGCACATGTCCTTGTTGGCTGGCTCCCTGGACGCGGGTGTCGCTGCATTCAGGGGGCGGTGAAAGGAGTGGGGGCGGGGCGGCCACACGGAGGCCGGCAAAGGGGGACAGGGGCTGCCCAGGCAAGCCTGTGGGTTTCCTCCCGGGTCCCCTTCAGCCTGTTCTAGGGGCGCCCACTGCTGCATGGGCTTCACTGGGTGAACATCTCCTTGTTGGCTGGCTCCAAGGAGGCGGGCGCTGTGCGCTCAGGGGTCCTTCTAAGGGGTAAGGGGGGGAGGCTCCAGAGAGTGCGGCAGCGAGGGGCGGGGGCTGCGGAAGTAAGCTTTGGATTCCTAGCGTGTCCCCCTCAGCCTTCTCTGAGGGCGCCATCTGCTAACACAGCTTCACTGGGTGCACTTCCCCGTGTTTGATGGCTCCAGGGATGCTGGCGCGCTATGCCCAGGGGGCGGGGCGGCTGCAGACAGGGCAGCAAGGAAGGACTGGGCCTCCCAGGAAAGCCTGCGAATTTCCTCCCGAGTCCCCCTCAGCCTGCTCTCTGGGGTCCTTCTACTGCCTCAGGGTGGCATTTGACATCCTTCCAGGTCAGTCGAGTCCTGGGAGGCTTCCTCCAATACACAGACAGACACACATATCAATAGAGAGGCAGAAACACTAGTCTCTTCATTCGTTTATTAACAAATAGATATACTAACCTCCTCCTCCTCCTCCTCCTCCATTAGGTAGGTACACACATACATAGATACAAAGACAGACAGGCACACACCAACACACACACACACACACACACACACACACACACACACACACAAACAGAAGCCCCCTCCTACTCCTCAGTTAGGTAGGTAGATGGACACACCAATCTCCTCCTCCATGAAATAGATTGTCAGAGAGATACACACACACAGCAGCCTCCTCTTCCTCCTCAATCAGGTAGGTAAGTAGATAGACACACTAGCCTCCTCCTCTAGTAGATAAAGAAACACCCAGACAGACTGAGAGACAGACACACTCACCTCCTCCAATAGAAAGACACTTAGACGAACACAGTAGCCTCCTCCTACTTCATTAGGTGCGTATGCAGACAGACAGACGGAAAGTCACGCTAGCTTCCTCCACCTCCTCCTCCATTAGATAGACAAATACAGAAATGGACAGACCCACACACACACTTACACACACACACACACACACACACACACACACACTACACTCCTTCTCCTCCTCAATTAGGTAGATAGACAAACACACTAGCCTCCTCTGCCTCCTCCATTGCTTAGATAGATTGTCAGAGAGATAGATAGGCCGAGAGATAGACATACTAGCCTCCTCTTCCTCCATTACATAGACACACAGAGACACACAGACATAGACTAGCCTCTCCCCTCCTCCAACAGATAGATAGACAGCCAGCCAGCCAGGCAGGCAGGCAGGCAGGCAGGCAGGCAGGCAGGCAGGCAGGCAGACGGACAGACACACTCACTACAGGCGGAGTGCAGTCAGGGGACAGTGATGGGGACAGGGTCCGGGGACTGGGGTGCCCCTGGTGAGCCAGAGGATTTTCTCCCATGTCCCCAACGGCCTAGCCTGGGGGCGACCGCCGCTCTCCCACGTTCCTCAGACTGAAGCCATTTAATCAGCCTGCTCTTGGGAGCGGGCGTGGTGCGGTCAGTGAAAGAGGTCAGGGGTGGAGGGGCCGGAGGCACTGCGGCTAAGGGGGCTGCCCTGGCGAGTTGGCAAGTTTCCTCCCATCTCCCCCTCTCCTTGGCCTGGGGACAGCCTCTGCCACCCCAGGTTTGCGGGATTGAAGTCTCCTTGTCAGCCAGGTCATGGGAGGCTGGGGAGGTTCGGTCAGGGGCTGCAGAGAGGAGGCGGGGCTGCCCTAGAAGCCCGAGGATTTGCTCCCATGATCCCTTGGCCTGGCCTGGGGTCGGACTCTGATACCCCAGGTTCCCTGGCTGCACGCCTAGGTGATGGATGCCTCCCAGGAGGCAGGCGCGGTGCGCTGAGGGGATGGTGGCCCGGGGCGGGGAAGGGGAGGCTGCAGAGAGGTCAGCAGCGGTGGCGAGGGCTGCCCAGGTAAGCCTTTGGATTTCCTCTCGTGACCCCTCAGCTTGCTCAGGGGGCGCCCTGTGCTACGCCAGGTTCACTGGGTGCACATGTCCGTGTTGTCCGGCTCCCGGGATGCTGGCGCGGTGTGCTCAGGGGGCAGTGGTGGTGGCGGGGTCTGGGGCGGCTGCAGAGAGGGCGGGCGGCAGCGTGGGGCGGGGGCTGCCAAGGCAATCCTGTGCATTTCCTCGCGTGTCCCCCTCAGCCTGCTCTGGGGGCGGTCTCTGCTGCCCCAGGGTCCCTGGAGGCTTGTCCTCAGGTGATCCTGCTAGTGAGAGGTGGGCCTGGTGCAGTCAATGTGCAGGGGCGGGGGCAGCGACAGAGACAGCGGGCAATGGGAGCAAGTACCTGGCTAGTAGTATGGGTCAGCCCCAATCCTGCCATCTCCAGCTCTGCTGCTGCCACTGCCGCCGCCCCGCCCCCCTGGCCATAGCCGGCCTGCCTCCCAGGGGCAGGCTGACAGGGGGAAACTCCTTCCAGGAAGCTCTGGCAGCAGAGGCCAGGCGGCGGGGGAAGTGGGAGCAAGTGGACTTGCTCTCCCAGGACAGCCGCCCTGTCCCGCCTCCGCCGCCACCCCCACTACCACTACCACTGCCACTGCCACTGCTGCCCGCTGTCCATCCCAGGGGCCGAGGGCCGGGCTAAGGCTGCACCCTCCCTCCCCGCACCAGCATCAAGCAGCCAAGGCCCACTGGCGAGCGGTGTGCAGCTCGGGACCACCTATCCCATGGGCTCTGAGGAGGCATTGGGCTTCGGGGTGGGATGGGGGCGTGGGGGTGGGGCTGGGAATTGGAATGGCCTCAAGCCCCGCCCACCCGGCCGCCGGGGCCGCGCCCCTGGGAGCCAGGACTGCGTGCCTGCCGTGGGCCCGGGGCATCCCTGTCTAGCGGCTGTCGCCGTGGTGATCGGAGCCCGGAGCGCCCGGCTCTCGCGAGGAGAGGGCTGAGGGGGTCATCTGGGGTAGGGGTGCACTCCGGGTGTGCGGCGATCTGGCGATGAGGGCGGACAGGGTGAGGGGGAGGGGTTGCTGGGAGCGGAAGTGACCCGGCTGAAGGGTGGGGGCTCATTCCTAGGTGAAGGGTTAGGGGAGTATCTCCGGACGGTGGGGGGACCTGGGGTGAGGCCCTTGGGGTGAGCGCGGTTTACAGGGGCTGTAGCTTAGGACCAAGTGGGGCGCAGACCTGGGGCGGGATTTGGGTGTGAGGAGAAGCAGCTTTGTCTCGGGGGTGCAGTGGATCGGGGACCGGGCGTGGCAGGGGGTGGGGAGGCATTGAGTGGGTGGGGGGTCGGCGAGCAGTGGTAGCGGGGCTGGTGGGGTGAGGCCTGGCCCTGGGCCCGTGGTGGTCCTACTTGGGGGCCGGGACCCTGGAGGAGGGCGTGGGGGGCCGCGTTGGTGTTGGGGACCCGGCCAGCCCTGGCCGCGGGCTGGGCTCGCCCCACCGCCCGAAGCTCCACCGGCCCACCGCCCGGCCCCACTCGCAGCATCCCTACTGCTGGAGTCGCAGCCAAGCCTCCATGCTGCTGTCAGGCGGGCGGGAGGGGGAGGGGCGCTGAAAGCTGCACGTGCGCGCGCGCGCACGGGCGCCAGGACGCCAGGGCGCTGGGGCGCGCCCAGAACGTGAGGAAGCTGGGCGGGAGCTGGGTGCTCCTGGACCAGCTCCCGGAGGAGGAAGGCTGCCTGGGGTCTCGGCCTCCCGCCGCTTGCTGTCGCCTCTGCTGCCGTCGCGAGCCTGGTAAGGGGGCGCTGGTGGGGGCGCGCAGTTCGGGGAGTCGGCGGGTGAGGCCTGGGCTGTGCAGTTGGGGAGGCGCCCGGGGGTGGGGGGAGGGGTGCGTCGGTGGGGTCCAGGCCGCGCGTCCAGGTTGGGACCGTGAGGCGGGTCCCGGGGCCCCCCGGCCTGGTTGGGGTGCCTTCCTCCCCCTCCTTAGTACTGGCTGACCCGCGCGGCTTTCTTGGCCGCCGCTCCCAGGCGGCTTTGGCAAAGTGGGAGCAGCCCCGGGAGATGGGAGGGCGCTGGACGGCCCCGGGCCAGCCGAGACTGGCCCTCAGGCCTTGCGAGGCCTTGCGAGGCCTTCCCGCGCGGGTGGCCCTGCCCTGGGAGTGGAGGCCGCCCCGGACCCTGTGGGGCACAGGCGAGCTGGGGCAGAAGCAGGGGCGAGGCCGGGCCTTTGGGACCTTGTTAGCCTCCCCCCGAGATCCAAAGCTTCTGACCAGTGTATTTGCCGTCTTTTGAGGACTCTCCCTCCTGTTTTGCACAGTGGCTGCAGCAAACGACATTCCCACCGACAGTGTAGGAGGGATCCCTTTTCTCCACAGCCTCTGTAGCCTTGGTCCTGTGTGGGCTTTGGAATGATGGCCACTCTAACTGGGGTGAGTGGCCACCTCATTGTAGTTTTGCCTTGTATTCCTCGGATAATTAGCAACCTTGAGCCTGTTTTGTCATGTGCCTCTCATTGGTCGCTGGTGGGTCTTCGCTGGAGAATTGCTTCCTGAGGTCGTCTTCTGCCCATTTTTGGATTGGGTCGTCTTCTGTCCGTTGAGTCGGATGAGCTGTTTGGATATGGTGGAAATGAACCCCTAGTCAGTCTCATGTTTGGCAAAGATTGTCTCCTATTTCGTAGGCCGTGGTTTAGTTCAGCTTCTGGTTTCCTTTGGTGTGCCAAAGCTGATGAATTCAGTTTGCTCCCGTTTGTGTTTGTATTTTTGCTGAGTTTTCTGTTGCTTGGGGAGACTACCCTAGGAGAAAATGGGTGAGGTGTACGTGGGATACTGTTTGGCCTACGTTTCCTACCGAGAGGTGTGTGGTGTCTTGTCTTACGTTTAAGTGTCTAAGCCATTTTGAATTTATTTCTGCGTATGCTGGGGCTGTAAGCCCAGGGGCCGGGATTGGGGTAGGGGGCGGGGCGGCTGCAGAGAGGGCAGCAGCGAAGGACGTGACCTGCCCAGGCAAGCCTTTGGATTTCCTCCCGTGTCCCTCGCAGCCTGCTCTGAGGGCGCCCCATGCTGCCCCAGGTTCACTTGGTGCACATCTCCTTGTTGGCTGGCTCCCTGGACGTGGGCGCTATTCACTCAGGGGTCCTTCTACGGGGCAGGGGGCGGGGCGGCTAGAGAGAGTATGGCAGCGTGAGGCGGGGGCTGCGCAGGTAAGCTTTAGATTCCTCCCGTGTCTCCCTCTGCCTGCTCTGTGGGCGCCCTCTTCTACCCCAGTTTGACCTGGTGTAATTCCCAGGGTTAGCCGGCTCCAAGGATGCTGGAGCGGTATGCCCAAGGGGCGGGGTCATGGGAGGCGGCAGGGTGGCTTCTGACAGGGCAACAGGGAAGTATGGCGGCAGCCCACGAAAGCCTGTGTATTTCTTCCCTTGTCCCCCTCAGCCTGCTCTGGCGGCGCCATCTGCTACCCTTCGTGCACGGGGTGCACTTCCCCGTGTTGGCCGGCTCGCGGGATGCTGGGGCGATATTCCCAGGGGGCGGGGTCGAGGAAAGGGGCGGGCGGCTGCGAGAGGGCAGCAGCGAAGGATGGGGCTGCTCACGGTAACCTGTGGATTTCATCGACTGTCCCCCTGAGCCTGCTCTGGGTGCGTCCTCTGCTACCCCATGGTCACTGGGTGCACTTCCCCGAGTTGGCTGGCTCCCAGGATGCTGTCGCAGGATGCCCAGGGGGCAGGATCTGGGAAGGGGGCGGGGCGACAGCAGACAGGGCAGCAGAGAAGGATGGGGCTGCCCAGGCTAGGCTGTGTATTTCTTCCCTTGTCCACCTCAGCCTGCGCTGGGGCGCCCACTATTACCCCAGGTTCACTAGGTGCACTTCCCGATGTTGGCCGGCTCCTGAGATATTCTCGTGATATGCCTAGGGGCTGGGCGCGGGGAAGGGGTGTCGGGGCGGCTGCAGACAGGGCAGTAGCGAAGGTTGGCTGCTGTCCAGGCAAGCCTGTGTGTTTCCTCCCTTGTCCCTCTCAGCCTGTTCTGAGGGTGTCCTCTGCTGTCCCAGGTCCACTGGGTGCACATGTCCTTGTTGGCTGGCTCCCTGGACGCGGGTGTCGCTGCATTCAGGGGGCGGTGAAAGGAGTGGGGGCGGGGCGGCCACACGGAGGCCGGCAAAGGGGGACAGGGGCTGCCCAGGCAAGCCTGTGGGTTTCCTCCCGGGTCCCCTTCAGCCTGTTCTAGGGGCGCCCACTGCTGCATGGGCTTCACTGGGTGAACATCTCCTTGTTGGCTGGCTCCAAGGAGGCGGGCGCTGTGCGCTCAGGGGTCCTTCTAAGGGGTAAGGGGGGGAGGCTCCAGAGAGTGCGGCAGCGAGGGGCGGGGGCTGCGGAAGTAAGCTTTGGATTCCTAGCGTGTCCCCCTCAGCCTTCTCTGAGGGCGCCATCTGCTAACACAGCTTCACTGGGTGCACTTCCCCGTGTTTGATGGCTCCAGGGATGCTGGCGCGCTATGCCCAGGGGGCGGGGCGGCTGCAGACAGGGCAGCAAGGAAGGACTGGGCCTCCCAGGAAAGCCTGCGAATTTCCTCCCGAGTCCCCCTCAGCCTGCTCTCTGGGGTCCTTCTACTGCCTCAGGGTGGCATTTGACATCCTTCCAGGTCAGTCGAGTCCTGGGAGGCTTCCTCCAATACACAGACAGACACACATATCAATAGAGAGGCAGAAACACTAGTCTCTTCATTCGTTTATTAACAAATAGATATACTAACCTCCTCCTCCTCCTCCTCCTCCATTAGGTAGGTACACACATACATAGATACAAAGACAGACAGGCACACACCAACACACACACACACACACACACACACACACACACACACACACACACACAAACAGAAGCCCCCTCCTACTCCTCAGTTAGGTAGGTAGATGGACACACCAATCTCCTCCTCCATGAAATAGATTGTCAGAGAGATACACACACACAGCAGCCTCCTCTTCCTCCTCAATCAGGTAGGTAAGTAGATAGACACACTAGCCTCCTCCTCTAGTAGATAAAGAAACACCCAGACAGACTGAGAGACAGACACACTCACCTCCTCCAATAGAAAGACACTTAGACGAACACAGTAGCCTCCTCCTACTTCATTAGGTGCGTATGCAGACAGACAGACGGAAAGTCACGCTAGCTTCCTCCACCTCCTCCTCCATTAGATAGACAAATACAGAAATGGACAGACCCACACACACACTTACACACACACACACACACACACACACACACACACACACACTACACTCCTTCTCCTCCTCAATTAGGTAGATAGACAAACACACTAGCCTCCTCTGCCTCCTCCATTGCTTAGATAGATTGTCAGAGAGATAGATAGGCCGAGAGATAGACATACTAGCCTCCTCTTCCTCCATTACATAGACACACAGAGACACACAGACATAGACTAGCCTCTCCCCTCCTCCAACAGATAGATAGACAGCCAGCCAGCCAGGCAGGCAGGCAGGCAGGCAGGCAGGCAGGCAGGCAGGCAGGCAGACGGACAGACACACTCACTACAGGCGGAGTGCAGTCAGGGGACAGTGATGGGGACAGGGTCCGGGGACTGGGGTGCCCCTGGTGAGCCAGAGGATTTTCTCCCATGTCCCCAACGGCCTAGCCTGGGGGCGACCGCCGCTCTCCCACGTTCCTCAGACTGAAGCCATTTAATCAGCCTGCTCTTGGGAGCGGGCGTGGTGCGGTCAGTGAAAGAGGTCAGGGGTGGAGGGGCCGGAGGCACTGCGGCTAAGGGGGCTGCCCTGGCGAGTTGGCAAGTTTCCTCCCATCTCCCCCTCTCCTTGGCCTGGGGACAGCCTCTGCCACCCCAGGTTTGCGGGATTGAAGTCTCCTTGTCAGCCAGGTCATGGGAGGCTGGGGAGGTTCGGTCAGGGGCTGCAGAGAGGAGGCGGGGCTGCCCTAGAAGCCCGAGGATTTGCTCCCATGATCCCTTGGCCTGGCCTGGGGTCGGACTCTGATACCCCAGGTTCCCTGGCTGCACGCCTAGGTGATGGATGCCTCCCAGGAGGCAGGCGCGGTGCGCTGAGGGGATGGTGGCCCGGGGCGGGGAAGGGGAGGCTGCAGAGAGGTCAGCAGCGGTGGCGAGGGCTGCCCAGGTAAGCCTTTGGATTTCCTCTCGTGACCCCTCAGCTTGCTCAGGGGGCGCCCTGTGCTACGCCAGGTTCACTGGGTGCACATGTCCGTGTTGTCCGGCTCCCGGGATGCTGGCGCGGTGTGCTCAGGGGGCAGTGGTGGTGGCGGGGTCTGGGGCGGCTGCAGAGAGGGCGGGCGGCAGCGTGGGGCGGGGGCTGCCAAGGCAATCCTGTGCATTTCCTCGCGTGTCCCCCTCAGCCTGCTCTGGGGGCGGTCTCTGCTGCCCCAGGGTCCCTGGAGGCTTGTCCTCAGGTGATCCTGCTAGTGAGAGGTGGGCCTGGTGCAGTCAATGTGCAGGGGCGGGGGCAGCGACAGAGACAGCGGGCAATGGGAGCAAGTACCTGGCTAGTAGTATGGGTCAGCCCCAATCCTGCCATCTCCAGCTCTGCTGCTGCCACTGCCGCCGCCCCGCCCCCCTGGCCATAGCCGGCCTGCCTCGCAGGGGCAGGCTGACAGGGGGAAACTCCTTCCAGGAAGCTCTGGCAGCAGAGGCCAGGCGGCGGGGGAAGTGGGAGCAAGTGGACTTGCTCTCCCAGGACAGCCGCCCTGTCCCGCCTCCGCCGCCACCCCCACTACCACTACCACTGCCACTGCCACTGCTGCCCGCTGTCCATCCCAGGGGCCGAGGGCCGGGCTAAGGCTGCACCCTCCCTCCCCGCACCAGCATCAAGCAGCCAAGGCCCACTGGCGAGCGGTGTGCAGCTCGGGACCACCTATCCCATGGGCTCTGAGGAGGCATTGGGCTTCGGGGTGGGATGGGGGCGTGGGGGTGGGGCTGGGAATTGGAATGGCCTCAAGCCCCGCCCACCCGGCCGCCGGGGCCGCGCCCCTGGGAGCCAGGACTGCGTGCCTGCCGTGGGCCCGGGGCATCCCTGTCTAGCGGCTGTCGCCGTGGTGATCGGAGCCCGGAGCGCCCGGCTCTCGCGAGGAGAGGGCTGAGGGGGTCATCTGGGGTAGGGGTGCACTCCGGGTGTGCGGCGATCTGGCGATGAGGGCGGACAGGGTGAGGGGGAGGGGTTGCTGGGAGCGGAAGTGACCCGGCTGAAGGGTGGGGGCTCATTCCTAGGTGAAGGGTTAGGGGAGTATCTCCGGACGGTGGGGGGACCTGGGGTGAGGCCCTTGGGGTGAGCGCGGTTTACAGGGGCTGTAGCTTAGGACCAAGTGGGGCGCAGACCTGGGGCGGGATTTGGGTGTGAGGAGAAGCAGCTTTGTCTCGGGGGTGCAGTGGATCGGGGACCGGGCGTGGCAGGGGGTGGGGAGGCATTGAGTGGGTGGGGGGTCGGCGAGCAGTGGTAGCGGGGCTGGTGGGGTGAGGCCTGGCCCTGGGCCCGTGGTGGTCCTACTTGGGGGCCGGGACCCTGGAGGAGGGCGTGGGGGGCCGCGTTGGTGTTGGGGACCCGGCCAGCCCTGGCCGCGGGCTGGGCTCGCCCCACCGCCCGAAGCTCCACCGGCCCACCGCCCGGCCCCACTCGCAGCATCCCTACTGCTGGAGTCGCAGCCAAGCCTCCATGCTGCTGTCAGGCGGGCGGGAGGGGGAGGGGCGCTGAAAGCTGCACGTGCGCGCGCGCGCACGGGCGCCAGGACGCCAGGGCGCTGGGGCGCGCCCAGAACGTGAGGAAGCTGGGCGGGAGCTGGGTGCTCCTGGACCAGCTCCCGGAGGAGGAAGGCTGCCTGGGGTCTCGGCCTCCCGCCGCTTGCTGTCGCCTCTGCTGCCGTCGCGAGCCTGGTAAGGGGGCGCTGGTGGGGGCGCGCAGTTCGGGGAGTCGGCGGGTGAGGCCTGGGCTGTGCAGTTGGGGAGGCGCCCGGGGGTGGGGGGAGGGGTGCGTCGGTGGGGTCCAGGCCGCGCGTCCAGGTTGGGACCGTGAGGCGGGTCCCGGGGCCCCCCGGCCTGGTTGGGGTGCCTTCCTCCCCCTCCTTAGTACTGGCTGACCCGCGCGGCTTTCTTGGCCGCCGCTCCCAGGCGGCTTTGGCAAAGTGGGAGCAGCCCCGGGAGATGGGAGGGCGCTGGACGGCCCCGGGCCAGCCGAGACTGGCCCTCAGGCCTTGCGAGGCCTTGCGAGGCCTTCCCGCGCGGGTGGCCCTGCCCTGGGAGTGGAGGCCGCCCCGGACCCTGTGGGGCACAGGCGAGCTGGGGCAGAAGCAGGGGCG